>NW_028301612.1:0-303030 GCF_987345545.1 Pholcus phalangioides | reverse complement strand
ATCACCACAGGGCCGTCTTAAGAGTATCGCAGTCTGCCCCCAACCTGGCAAGAAATGCCTGCTCCTCAATTCACATACTCACTGTGGAAAATTTGATCACATCTCATTTTATAGTCATTTCTGAACTTGTAGCAGGGTGCATTAAGACAGCAGTGACCATCACTGGTAAAACGCCAATCCCGAATCATTTGAGTAGATTTTTTTTTCTTTAGTTTATAATGTTTCTAATTACATTTTTAATTGGGTTGCTTTATTTTTGAAATATATGACATCCATATTTGTTATGGGCATTTTGCCTGTTGTGGTGTTGTATTTGGGAGAGCTTCACGGTGATGTGTATCATTGCTGCCGATAGATGGCGCTGTTACAATTTTTCTCATTTGTGTCGCTATAGCCGCTAGTTTAAGTTGCTCTTAGAGTTTTAGTATGAATTAGGTGCATGGGTTTAGCTCTTACATTCAAGAATATCTATCAAGAATTCACCGATGCACGGTCTTGATTTGCACGCTTCGCGAGGATTGGGGTTCGTTCGATCTCTGCAACCAACACGGTGTGGTAGTCGGCTGAAGGTGGCTCCGTGTAGTTTTCTAACTGCTGCTCGCAAATAGGAGCCGATATCATCTCCTTTGAAAAAAAACTCACCACAATGTGCAACAAACGATATACAACATTTACACAAATGGTTCTTAACCGGGCGTCCATATGACCCTCCTTGAAAATTCTGGTGAAGGGCAGGAATGATAGGAGGTTGAATGAAAGTTGAATGATAGGAGGGTCATGACATTTAGTTAAAAAGCCCACACAGAGCTACGGAAGAAAAAACTTCGCGAATGTGAAGAAATAAAGATATCAAGTGAATTATGACGGGAAGAAGTGTAACAACTTTCAAAATCCAGCGCGCGCGCGCGCGCATAAATCACTGTTTCTTAACCTTTTTCGTCTATGGCTCCTATGTGGACCAAATTTTATTTATATATATATTTATCTATTCATATTTTATTTATATTATACATACGCGCACACACACATACGTGCTCGACCCATGATCCGCGAATCAAACTTCGACTTCGGAGTCATACTGACGTGGACCGTGACCTCAAGCATAATTTAATTTAGTAACATGGAACTAAGCAACATATTTCCAGATCACTTAAATGACCCACGGCATGTCTACAGATTACCGCGGAACATTTCCAACCCCTTAAGTGACTCACTGCACGTTTATAGATCACTTAAGTGACCGGTGGTACAGTTTAATATCACTTAAGTGTCTCGCACATTCCCAGATCCCTTGAGTGAATTGCTGAGTGGCCCACTGCACATTTACAGAGTACTTAAAAAATTCATATTTATCCCAGGGCTTCCTAGCCTAAAGCCCTGTTATCATACTTCAAGAGTCGTCTTTAAGGGAGGCACATAAGCTTGAGCCGCCTCTGATCCTACGGATTGGCTAAGCAAAAGGAAAGGCGAAAGGAAAAAAAATTCTGTTTTTTAAATGAGACAGTGTTTGGAAAACTGATTCGGACCATCGAATCTCACGGATGGTCATAACATAATGGCTCATCGGTGTACGTATAATATTCAATTATTTGACAGAGATTTATGGACAGAAATTTTTTAGGTGAAATAATAACTGTCATTTTACACTCTCGAAAAGAAAAGTCTAACATAGACAAAATTTTGAGATTTTTTTTTCTTATAAAAAATAATCACCAGTTTATTGTAGACTGTAATGTGCGAATACAGACGAGCGTCTGGATGCTATACCGGGGCTAGACACGAAATCCAGACACTATACAGACAGATCAAAACAAGCAAATAACTGAATACGGAGTCGTTAACCCCGACTAAGCGAGAATTCATCCTTATGAGCAGAATTTCAGAATTCACTCAAGTCGGCTTCACTGCACATATCATGTCTGAGAGGTGAAAACAGAACTACACTATGGGCGGGGCAAACAAGGCTTTTTCGATTAAATAATGAAAAACTGATTGGGTTAATGTACTGCTTTAAAGGAATACACAAAAAAATCTATGTTTTTGTAGATTGCTTCTTCTAAATCCGACAAAACACACACTCACACAAAATGATATATTATATACCTTTCAATTGGATCTAGAAATGCAAATTTAATTCTCTCTCTTTTTCTGCTATAATTATTGTCGTGGTAATGATGTTATTTTTTATGATTATTCATATTCTAGATGTACATGAAGTGACGACTTTTCCCCTAAAATGCTTTTCTTGCCTCTGACAGACCAGTCACGACCCAGGCTCTGTCCCTCCAGGGATATAAGAGCCTTCCTTGCCTGGCAGACTTGTCACAAGATACTATCCATGTACAGTCAAACATGATTATAACGACATCGAAGATACTTTGAAATTTTGTCGTTATAGACGAGGTGTTGTTACAACCGAGGTGGATGTTTTCAATGTCATTTTAAACGTAAAAATTATAACCAACCAAATATGATGTAATCAAATACAAAAAAAATATTAAGTTATTTCACTAGGATTAAGGTGACGATATTTTATTGAGAAAGTACGGAAAATCGGGGTCATCGCCTTTTTTTTAACCAAAAATGTTGCGAATTGTCGACAAAATTGTTAGTTATTGTCTATAACCTTTTCAAATTCTGCATGCAGAAATGTGGTGGGTGCTTTTCTCACTGTAGAATTTTTTTTTTAATTCAGGGAGTAGAGCCCTGACTTGAAGGATTAAGTAAATAAATTTTTAATATATTTTCAAAAAAATAAAAAAGTTAAAATGATGCATTTGGAGATAACCAAATTTAGGGGTATTCATAAATTCATAAATGTCTTGTGACCCGCCCCTACAGGCATACACGTAAAAAAAAAACAAATTTAGGGGCATGGTGAAAATAATTTTTTCTAGTTGTTTAAGTCATTTTTAAACGCAGCACATATTGAATTGTATGAAGATCTATGTACAGTACCCACAACTTTTAACCGAACGATGGTGATATCTTGGTTTCCAGAAGTTGTAGAATAAAGCGGTTTTCACCAAAGATTATGGTATGTGATTTTCTACCCGACTATGTGCAACTCGTCTTGATGAGGGGTCATCTACATATTTATTATTGTTCAAACTTCAAAATCTTCAATATAAACCCTTATTTGTTTTCATCTTATCTGATTTATCACATTGCATTTACCAAAAAAATAAAATTTCATTGCTGTAAGTATAAAAATGAGAGCGATATGAGTGAAAATGTGTTTGGGGACACTCTAAACATTGAGAAACTGAATTTTCAAAGGTTGATTGCAGGGGAAAAAACACACACCAAACAAGTTTCAAACGATAAATACTCAATATGCTACGCGAGTGTTTGGATCTAGTGCTGTTAAAAAATAAATAGTTTTTATTTTATCGAGGGGGAAAAACTTTTTTTTATTACTCTTCATTTTAGTAACTTTATATCCATGATTGAACGAATATTTATACCATAATTATTTCAAACGATGTGTCATAAAGAAATTGTTTGTGACGACAATTTCATCGATTTAGAAAAATAGGAATTTTCCGTCGAACATTGCACTATTTTATGTTATAACTTTGTTTCATTTCGCAATGCTCCAATATTCAAAAATGCTAAAAAAAATACGGATGAAACGAAATGCCGTGGTTTTAGCAGAGACGACTTCACCAAGAGCCACTTCCCTAAACTTGGCGCACACAAAGATGATTTACGCTATTGGGAGAACAGTTATTTATTGATTATTATCTCCATAAATATTAACATCAATATAATTGTACAGTATTAATTTGTGAATTCTTTGCACAATATTATATTTACCATTTCAGCTCATGAATGCTGTAGGAATGACACGAATTTTTAAAGTTGTGAAAAATTTCAGAATTTTTCGTTATTTATTTGTTTAATCGAATACTTAAAAAAAATGTTTGAAAAACTGGATGGATGACTCGATTGGATTGGATTTTCAATTTATTAGCGCAAGGACCAATTTGGCCAAACTGCGCCAAAACATGACATAAAAATAAGAAAAATGTCCTTCTGTCATGTCAAAAAACTAAAACATATAAAAAGGAACATGAAACGTAAAACAATGACATAAAGTGTAAAAACTATAATTTTTCATATAAACCAATGGCCTTGATGAATTTAAAAATGTGAGATGCATCACTATTGTCATTTAAAATGTCATGAAGTGAAATGTCATCACTCAGACCAAAAGCGGTCTTAAAATGATGACGATGATGTGAGCAAGTAAAAGCATGAGCAATGGTAAATGGACTTTGACAATGAGGGCACTCTGGTTGACTCTCTCGTAATAACAAATATGATTGTGTTAGGCGACTGTGTCCTATGCGTAACCGGGCAAGCAGAACTTCCTCCTTTCGGTTAGTTCTGCAGCTAGAACGCCAAAGGCCAAGTGTAGGCTTGATGGCATGAAGTTTATTATTTATTTGATTGTTCCAGTGCTCCTGCCAGCGGCGATGCATCACTTCCCAGAGGATTGAGAAGTGGTCACTGGCAGGTATCAAAAGGCTATTATCAATGTTAGTTGTTGTTCCAGCTGCGAACTCGGCTTTTTCGTTGCCCGGTATTCCTACATGACCTGGTACCCAGTAAAAGTTTACTGTGGTACCATGATGAGTGAGGTAATGTAGTTCATGAAAAATGGCACGAATGAATGGATGAGTGTGAAACGTACAGGAACACAGTGCTTGTAATGCGCTGAGAGAGTCGCTATAGATGATGCATCGTCGGTGGCGTTTGCGTCGTATATGACGTAGAGCCTGAAGGATTGCGTACAGTTCTACCGAATATATAGTGAATGTGTCTGGAAGTTTGAAAGATGTCTCCTCACAGCAGATGTAGGCACAACCGACATGGCCAGGGCTCTTGGAGCCGTCGGTATATATGGGGAAGTACCTGTTGTACCTACCCCTGTGCCTAAAGAAAATCTGTCGATATATGACATCTGCTGTGGTGGCTCTAGGGTATAATGATAATGAAAGAGATACATCAAGGCAGAGACTGCTCCCATGGTGCCAGTTGCCAAGCCACTGGGGCCACACGACTGATGTCTAATTCTAGTTCTTCCACAAGTGCCTCATACGAAGACCGTAAGACGGAACACATGAAGGGCGAGCAGCAAAAAGTCTATGAAATGACGGATTGAAAATGACATTATGAAGTGGATGACCTGGTAAAGATTTCATTTTAATATAATATTTCAAAGAAAGCTGTTGGCGTCTTGTTGTAATAGATGGCTCGTTGCATTCAACCTACAGACTCTCCATAGGGGAAGTCCGGAAAGCTCCAGAACAAATGCGGAGAGCAAGATGATGAACTGGGTCGAGCACACACAGATAGCTCCGAGGTGCTGACCCGTATACAATGGAACCGTAGTCGAGCTTTGATCTTATTAGAGCTTTATACAAGTGAATGAGTGACTTACGGTCTGCTCCCCATGATGTAGACGAGATGACCTTCAAGAGGTTCATCGTCTTCATGCAACGAGCTCTTAATTGGGCAATATGAGGTTTGAAAGTCAGTTTTTTATCGAATGTGACGCCGAGGAATATTGTATTTTCTACTATTGGTATTTGACTATTGTTTAGAAACAATTGTGGGTCATCATGTAGGTCTCGACGCCGACAAAAGTGCAAAGCAACAGTTTTGTCAGCGGAGAAAGAGAAGCCGTTATTATGTGCCCACTTGCTGATCTTGTTGAGTGCGGTTTGTAACTGTCTCTCGGCTGTCCTCATATTCACTGATTGATATGATATCAACAGATCATCCACGTAAAGTGTGCCAGTGACAGACAACGGGAGTTGGTTCAACACACCGTTGAGTCTTAAAATAAACAGTGTAACACTTAAAATACTACCTGGAGGTACACCTTGTTCTTGAATTTGGGGAGCTGATAACCTGCTTCCGATCCGTACCTGGAAGATGCGGCGAGCAAGAAAGTTCTTAATCAAAATGGGCAAGTTGCCCCGCAAGCCGCAATTATATAGGTCGGAAAGAATTCCGTGCCTCCAAGTACGGTCGTAGGCCTTTTCTATGTCGAAAAATATGGCTAGCATATGCGCCCTCTTCACAAATGCTTGTCTTATTCATATCTCAAGGCGTAACAGGTTGCATGTTGTTGACCTGAACCGTCTAAAGCCGCTTTGATGTTTAGATAAAATATTGTTAACCTCAAGGTAGGGCATAAGGCGATAGTTGACCATGCGTTCCATGAGCTTACATAGACAACTGGTCAAAGCAATAGGTCTGTAACTGTTAGGTTGTTGAGGATTTTTGCCAGGCTTCGGGAATGCAAGAACTATGGCTGCTCGCCAGGTGTCAGGAAATGAATGGCTGACCCAGATCCGATTGAATAAAATAAGTAAATGTGACAGTGATTCTTGTGAATCATGGAATAATGAATAGCATCGGGCCCTACAATGATTTTGGATGAAGTAGATGAATTGAATCCCGTGGTAAACTTTTGCCAGGACTCACGTTGAGCCTGGCGCCTGGTTCTTCTCCCTATCGCCTTTGCTTTTAAAAATGCCAACTTCTTGTCATGGGTAGGATACCGCCGGAACCTACTCCATGCTTTCTTTTGTGCTTTAATCGTAAGATTACATTCGTGGTTCCACCAAGGTTTACGAAATTTAGGAAGTTTCGAGGAGACTTTGGGTATTGTTTCATTGGCTGCACAGATGATACAACTGGTCACAAGGTCGACACAGTGGTCGACTTCGGCTTGCGAAACCATATCCTCGTGATTTCTGCCTTGACCGTGAAGTCTGCCCATCGGGCGGCCACAAGCTTCCACCGAGGAGGACCCTCAGGTATGCTATGGCTCAAGGCACTTAACCGCTAGAGGAAAATGATTGCTCCCGTGGAGGTACGGATCGACCGACCAGGACCAGTTCGGCAAGAGTGAGGGTGAACATAAGGATAGATCTATTGCAGTGAAACTATTGTTTGGGGCATGGAAATGAGTGAAACTGCCATCATTCATAATGGCAAGGTCCATATTGTCTAACAGACGTTCAACCATTTCCCCACCAGGGGTGTTGCTGTTGGAACCCCAAATCATATTATGTGCATTGAAGTCTCCAAAAAGAAAAAATGGTGGTGGTAATTGATCAATCAGATCTTCTAGATCTCTCTGTAAGATGGTGTCATTTGGTGGCAAATCAATGGAACAGATGGTAATTCTTAGGCCAGGGCAAATTTCCACTGCGATGGCTTGCAGGTTCGTGCGCAGCGTTAGAACGCGCGACGACACGTGATGTGGAACCAGCAGAGCAACACCGCGGCAAGCTCTACTCCCGTCATCGTAATCGATACGGAACAGGGAATGTCGCCTGATGTTCCATGTCTCCGAGGGCTTCGTAAAAGTTTCCTGGAGTGCCACGCAAACAGGATGATAGCGATTGATCAAATCCTTGACATCTTCATAATTGGATCTAAGACCACGAATGTTCCATTGGATTATGTTGGCCATAAATTAGGTAGAAGTAGACGGTTCGAGTTCTTTAAATTTATTCTGGTCTAGTTTCCGGCGAGTACCACCAGATTCTGATAGATTATCAAGATCCATGTCACCAACTGACTTGTCATCAATTAGTGACACATTCTTGAGGGTGGGACATTTTATTGCTCTCTGTATTGCTTTTCTTGAATATCTGGTCTTTTTAGATTTATTTCCAGAATTAATCTTGGGTTTAGTACCAGTAGGTTTTTTGAATGTGTGCACTGTTGCTTTTCCTGCCTCTTCTTCGAAGGTAGTGGACTCCCTCCGTAATCCAGCAGAGCAACAGCAGCCACAACTATTACACGGTTGGTTAGATGATGATGATGTTTGATTTGATGTATCAGCTATTGGTTCAGTCTGAGTTGTTACGGATGCTTTTGTGGCATTGTTAGTCATATTAGCTGATGATGGATTTGTTACCATATTAGAGTATGATCTATTACCTATTGGAGTTTGGTTAGAGGTTATACGACGGCGTGCTTCGATATATGAGATGTTATTGAGGACCTTGATCTTCTAGATCTCTTTTTCTTCATTCCATTCCGGATACTTTCTGTCAAATGCGGAGTGGTCGCCACCGCAATTGACGCACTTGAATGGTGAATTAGTGCAGTTGTCCGAAATGTGGTCCTTCTCATCGCATTTTGCGCAGGTGGGTTGGCTGCGGCACGCCGTTCGTGAGTGGCCGTATTTTTGGCAGTTAAAGCTTCGAACAGGGTTAGGAATGTATGGCTGGATTTTGAGAATTATGTTTCGTGTGGGAGCTGGATTGCCATCTTTGCGGCTCATAATATGTTTGGCAGGTGTTACGCCTTGAGACGCCAGCGCTTGTGTTAGTTCTTCTTCATCCATGTTTATTAAGTTATTATCGGAAATGACACCACGTGAATAATTCAACGTGGGATGGATTTTGACTGTTATTGGAATATCTCCGAGAGATGTGAGCTTTTGAATGAGTTCCGCTTGTTTGGATGTGTTAGTTTCGATGAGAAGGTCTCCTGAACGAAGGGCCTTCACCGATTTTAAGGTACCAACTGTTCCATAGAGAGCTTTATCTATTACAAATGGTGATACTTTAGCCAGCGGTTTTTTGGCATCCGAAGAGTGCAGAAAGAAAAATGAGACAGTTGATGAATTTGAAGCAGTTACATTGACATGTGTTTGGTTTGAAATAGTTCTTTGACGTTTTGGTGCATTTTGATTTTTTCCCATATTTGAATGGGTATTGTTCCACTCCCACCCACCATGCCCACCACGGAGCCCTACGAGGGGACGCGCACACGTAACCGGTGAAGGTTAGTAGCAACGTCAGGTTAGGTGGGAGCTATACACCACCAAAGCAGGCGAGCAGACGCGTTCAAGATCCAAGATCGTCGTGAAGCAGCACCAACAAACCTCAACGACGTCCGGCAGGTCCGGCCCCTCTACGTGCCCAGCAGTGTAACCCCATTCAGCCACCGAGGCGAATACAGCCGATTGACCTGGACGGGGCTAATCCAAGCCTCCCGTTTCGGCTGAATTCGAGGCCAAAGCTAGCGCATCAGGCTAACCAGGATCCCCATCTCCAGCCTTACGGGTCTCCACGCACGGCAAATACGCAGGTAGACAGCGTCCCAGACAGAGCATACGCTAGAAGCAACGCCCCGTCTGGGAGGACCCCTCCCCGCCTAAGCGGGGTCCACAATGAGGGGTTGGACACAAGACACAAACATGTACAGGACAAAACAAGACGCAAGACAAGTACTGCAAGATGTGTAGAAAAAAACATGTAAGTGAGTGTAAGTAAACATGTAAGTAAAGTAAAACGTGTAAGTAAACATTGAAAGTGAAAGATATGAGCACAAATAAGCGATGACAATGACGTGTGATAGATTTAGCATTACCCAGGGTGCACCACGAGGAGGCCTATCACATTACACCCCTGGATGACTCGATGGATATCGTATCACCATATACTTAAAACAATAATTGCCCATTTCAGTAAAGTTATGATTTTCATATTTAAACATCTTCGCATAATTTTTCACGAGAAATTTTTCAATGAGTTTCAAATTTATATCTAGTACTAGGGAGGACAAAGCCCCCCTGACACCTACGGCGTCCACCCCCCCCCAACTCCTCCAATGAAGCTAACTACTCGTCACATCTTCTTTAATTATAAAGCAAAATATTCTTCAGGCACTGCAAATGCCTGCGAAATAGTTATTCATTGCCAGTTTCACATTCTGATGTCGATAAGCAATGCACTGCCATTATAAATACAACAGAATACTCGATGCACCGCAATACATACGTGATACACCACGATAGGCAATACAGCACAATAAGTAATGCACCACTGCTATATGCAATGCACCACCATATCAGCAATACAGCAAATTGCTGATATGGCTTAAGTAGTGATTCAATATATACGGTGTATCACAACACGCAAAGCACCACTATCGGAAATAAAGCACAATACTCAATCCACCACTATATGCAGTGCATCACAATACAGCACAAAACGCAAATCAACCATCGGCAATGCAGCAATAAGCAATGCACCACTATATGCACCAACATCAGCAATACTGCAAAATAAGTAGTGTACCATGATGAGGAATGCACCACAATACGCAATACGCGATGCATCGCAATAGGCAAAGTACCACAATACACCGTAAGCACTGCATTACAATAAGCAATACAGCACAATACGCAATGCACCACAATACGCAATAAACCCTCCGTTGCAATAAAAAATACAGCACGCGATGCACTACAATATGGAATGCACCACTATTTGCAGTACGCCGCAATAAGCAATACACCCCAATGTGCAATAAGCACTCATTGAAATAAGCAATACAGCACGCGATGCACTACAGTACGTAATGCACTACAGTACATAATGCGCTACAGCACGTAATGCATAACAGTACAAATCAACAACCAGCAAAATCAGCAATGCATTGCAGTCTGCGAAACATCGCAATAAGCAATTTACCACAATACGCAATACAGATTGCATCGGACTGCATTATAATAAGCAATACAGTGTGCGATGCACTAAAATCAGCATTGTATTGGCAGTGCACCACAATAAGCAATACAGCACAATAGCAATACCGCACAATAAGCAATACAGCACAATAGCAATAACCACTGCATTAGATTAAGCAATACACTACAATAGCAATACCGCACAATAAGCAATACAGCACAATAGCAATAACCACTGCATTAGATTAAGCAATACACTACAATAGCAATACCGCACAATAAGCAATACAGCACAATAGCAATAACCACTGCATTAGATTAAGCAATACACTACAATAGCAATACCGCACAATAAGCAATACAGCACAATAGCAATAACCACTGCATTAGATTAAGCAATACACTACAATACGCAATGCACTACAATAAGCAATACAGCACAATACGCAATGTATTACAATAAGCAATGTATTACAATAAGCAATACAGCACAATACACAATGTACCACAATACGGAATAAGCAATACAGCACAATACACAATGTACCACAATACGGAATAAGCAATACAGCACAATACACAATGTACCACAATACGGAATAAGCAATACAGCACAATACACAATGTACACAGTGTACCACAATACGGAATAAGCACTGCATTATAATAAGCAATACAGCATGCAATGCACTACAACACGTGATGCATAACAATACGCAATGCACCACAATCAGCAATGCACCATATTGCAGTGCACTACAATAAGGCCTACAGCACAATAAGCAGTAGACACGGCATTATAATAAGCAATACGGCACACGATGTATGTACAACACGCAATGTAGCACAAAATGCAATACACCACAATACGTACTGCATTATAATAAGCAATACAGTACGCGATGCACCACAACACGTACATATAAACACTCCACAATATCTAAACCTTTATTTATTTTCAGTGCCTTTGTGAATAAAATTTTATCTAAACACCTATCTAACGTGAATATCGCAATAAAAAGCCTGATGATGATTAATAGAATTATAAGGGATGCTATTTTAAACAATCACAATTATATCTTTCTTTTTTTAACGATACGTAGAAGAAGATTTCACTTTATTCTAATTCAAATTGCATTCAGACTAATTTAAAAAGTACTACATTATTTTTTTTCATCCGTATAATCTGTATCTCTATTTTATACAACAAAAAACTCAAATAAAGAAAATCAATTATAGGCTAATTCATTCAATTGCATTAAAAGTTTTTCTAATTTCGGAACATGAATTATGGGGGGAAACTTTTAAACACACACGCAAACCAACATATCATTTCCGTTCGGTTTTGCAATATTCCACGTTTTTGCCAACAGAAAAATATAGGCCAACAACACCAACCTTCACTACCAAACACTTAGACACTAATGGAAACTATGTGGAAAATATTCAAACAAGCCTGCCAAAGATATGCGACTGACCATAGACATAAGATTAATGGTTATATCTATGCGACTGATCTATAGTCGTCTTTCTTATTGGTGATTATATGGCTTTTGTCTGTGCTCATCCTGTGGGCATTATGAAAGCTTCATCAAATCGTAATTCATAAGCATTGTACATTTCTACCCTTGATCTGCACCCAAGTCCCTGAGAGAAATAAAAATCCCGACAGGAAGTGGGGTTTATACGGTGAAAATTAAATATTAATTTAATTGAATTATTAATTAATTAAATATTTCAGGTTCTTATGGAGGTACTGTAATGGTAAATGTTGGTGACTCTGGGGTGGGGGGGGGGGGTGAAACTCTCGAGCCGATGGGGCAGATAGAAGTTTAAAATTAAAGAAAGGCCCACTGTAATTTGGGGAATATCACACATACCGAAATTTTTCCACATGATATTGAAATTTTATTACAGCAAAAGTCAATTATTCAACATTTCAAATTTTTATATAACTGAATTTTCAAATATAATTAAATTTTTATAAGCAGTTAAATTTTTAAATGCAATTGATATTGTAATTTTAATTTCGATGACCTTTCCGCCATGACAAAAAATAATTATTTTCAGTAAACTGCATGTACACTTTTGTTCATGTTTCTTTTTTCAAGTATAAGACAAAAACCTACATACAAGCTCGCGTGGAACATGTACAGTGAAGAATTGATGGTTCGACGAATTGATTCTGCGATAAATTGACGTCACGACGAATTGACTCGGCGGCAAACTTGTACAGTATACGAATTGCAGCTGCGACCAATTTGTACCGCGACGAATTGATACTGCGACAAACTTACAGCGCGACGAGTTGGAGCTGCGACAAATTTTTATTGCGACGAATTGACACTGCGACAAACTTGTACCGCGACGAATTGGAGCTACGACAAATTTGTACCGTGACGAATTGGCACTGCGACGAATTTGTACCACAACAAATTGAGGCGCGACGAGTTGAGCGCGACAAATTGACTGGCTACGCTCAAGGCCCCCCACAAGCGAAAAGTGTGGAATTAGTCTAACTCAGTGATTTCCAACGTGAGCGCTGGAATGTTCCAGGGGGGCGGTAGAAGCTACGAGTATAACATAGGATCCTATGGGTTAGATTGCGTTGGGGGGCAATGGGAGAAAAAAATTTCCGAAGAAGGGGTGATGGGACAAAAAAGGTTGGGAAGCTATGGTCTAAATTAAAAATTACTAGTATAAATCAAAGTATACCGGTTTAATTTTACTATAATATGTTAAGAAATTCTTAAGCCCGGCCGTGCCCATGGACCCCAGAGTCTCTCACTAACTATGAGAAATGCAAAGCCGACTTATCCCAAGCGGTGACTTTTGCATTTCAGGCCTCTGGGCAAAAACTCTCTCTAATGGTCGATGCCTCAGACATTGCCATCGGAGTATTTCCACATACTCATGAAAAGAATGGTCTTAAGCCCTTAGCATTTTTTTTTAAAGAAAGCCATGTCTCGCGGAGCACAAATGCAGCACTTATGATAGGGAGCTCCTCGGGATTTACGCTTCTATCAAATACTTCCGCCATAGCCTCGAGGGCAAATTTTATTATTTTTACCGATCACCGTCCTCTCACATTTGCGTTCACAAATATTTCAGACTCTGCCTTCCCTAGGTAACTCAGGCATTTATCGTACATTGCTCAGTTTAGTACCGACATTCGACATGTATCCGGCTCTAACAATGTGGTCGCGGATACATTATCACGCATATAAAACATCAATGCCCAGAACTTTGACTTTACCGCCATCGCTGCTACACAACAGAGCGACAAAGAACTTAAAAAAATTCTGAGTGATCCAACGTGTTCCTTTCAACTTCAAAAACTGAAATTCTCTCCTGGTATTGAACTGGTGTGTGATTGCACCGGACAAAAAAATACGACATTTCGTTCCCGAGAATTATCGAACTGTTCTATTTAAGGCATTTAATGGCTTGTCCCACCCTGGGATTCGGGCCACGAAAAAGCTCCTCAGTGAGAAAAACATATGACCGTCCATATGTAAAGATATCGTTTCATGGACACGTGCCTGCATGGACTGCCAACAGTCAAAAATCACTAGGCTCACTAGGAGCCCTTTCCAGCAGTTCCCGCCAATTTCAATTTCAGCCATTGTCGTGGTTAAGGGACTGGACGGTGTCGGGGAACTTCATTTTCCATGTACATAAAATACATACATAAAAAAACCAAAAAAGAAAAAAAAACTTACAGCATACAAAGTTTAACAAAGAAAAAAAAAGAAGACAAAAGAGAATCCTAAATTAATTGCAATTTATACAATTCATGATATACAAGCAGATGACAGAAAAATAAAAGAGAAGGAAAAGCTAACTGTACAAATGAGCGTCTTCCTTAGGTTCAGCTTGGTCAGGAGACGTGTGCAGTCAGTACGAGTCTGATTTTTCAACGTATCGTTGGTGTCTTTCCACCAGCCTGACCAAGCGTCTTGGCTCTACAGCGATGGTGCTGAGGCCCCTCTTCATCCAGGTTCGATCATCTTAGCCTTGTCCGGGTTGTCTTGCAGAAATCTGACAAGCCTGATCAGTGTTCTTGTCGGCTCCGGTCTTTTTATTATATTGGCATACTGATCCCTTGGGAATACGTGAAGATCACGTTGTTATGAAAAAAAAAGTGTCGTTATATCCGAGGTCATTGCTTTTTCATCGATGTTATAAGCAAGGTTGATTAACATTATTCTCCATAGGAATCAGCCGAGGCCGCAAATGAACGTTATAACCGAGGTGTCTTTATAACCGAGTTTCACTGCATGACTACAGTCTCATAAAGGTAATCATCGTGGTTGTAGTATTTAAGCTTATATACAATAAGTTGAAAAAAAAATGTCTATTGTATACTTGGTAAAAATTATCTGTAGCTTTGTTTATGTGAGAAGTTTGGAATAAGGATAAATGAATACGTAGTCGAGCTACGTTAATGTGACTACCTGCTTATATCCAGAGAAAAGGTTTATTGTAGTCTTTCTTTCTTTTAAACCGAACACAATGCCATGAGCAATTTACTGCTGAATCAGTTGTGCAAGAAATGTGCATGAGCATCTACAGTCTGAGCGCGTATCTAGTTCTGCGCGTGCTGCCATCTATGTTTCAAACAATGAGTAAAGTGTAATGACTGAATATTTATATCGTTGTAAGTCAGTGTCTCGAAATACCTCAGAAAACCAACTCTAGCCAACCACCACTGTGCCAACGGTGGGGTTCGAACCAAGGTTCTCAGATGCGAGGACATCACTATAACCACACGACTGCATAGCAGCCAGCCCTCATAGCTGGGAATTTTATGTGGATATCGAAAATGGAGATAGCGTTTCTTTGTTAGAAGTCAGCTATTCACATATAACAGCAAATTATACGTGCCCCCTCCTCTACATTGAACTTACTGGAACTACAGGACACTCACCGATACGATGTATTTTCTCCCCGCGGCAATGACCGATGCCACAGAAAAATTATTATTACTTTTGCGAAACAACACGCCATTTTTCCGAGAATTCTTTCACCTCTTGCCAACTGTAAAGATGCAACAACAAATACAAAGAGAGTGGGAGAACCAACCACCAGTATTTCTATGAAGCAATTTCATTTTCAACCAAAAGACAGATGGGGGGAGGAAAGGTGATTTTTATAATAAATTACAGCAAATATGGAATAAATACATACAGGGCATACAAATGGCCGTCGAACAGTGGATCGATCGATCAAAGGTCTTTCTATGTCAGTCTGGAGTCTTTCCCACGGCCCTATGAGAGAAAAAAAAATGAGCCCATTTCTTTAGCATCCGTAAGACTCAGCAGACATTTTGCCGAACTTAGATTCATTCCTCTTACGTCACGAAGCAGCAACAACGAATAAGAATCAGAAAAATACCGAAAAAGGCGAAAGTATAAAAATTACTCTGATCTTATATTCATCTCTATTCTATTTTATGAGGATAAATAACCATCACTCTCCAGACCAACGACAATCATGGTTGTCATAGACCCTATAACAGTAAAATCATTCAATTCTTACGCTTCACTTACAATTCGAAATAACGTGGGCGGAAAACTCATCGATAACAATTTACTGCCACGCAATCACTGAAATGACAATTCACCGGCAAACAATTCATCGACATAGTCACACTTTGTCGGCCACTTAAGGGCTTGACCTTCAACACATTACTTGCAAAGCATGGAAATTCAGGCATTTGCTATTTCACTTCAAAATATGGAAGGCATATGACAGCATTACTAAGAACACGAAACACGTAACTCGTACAGCATAAATACGTTAGGGTTACATATACACTCAGAACACATGTTCTAGCATATAAATAGAAATCATCCAGAGAAATGTTTACGAGGCATATGTACTGTTAAGTAGTAGTGACTCATAGTGCAATTGTAAGCACTCATAGTGTATTGTAAGCACTCATAGTGTATTGTAAGCACTCAGAGTATATTGTAAGTACTCGCTATACTGGACACAAACCTATTCTGTTAGGTCTCACCACACAGTAACATTAATGTTGAATTGGGCGAGATCCTGGCAGAACATCCACTCGAATAAATATGGGCACATAATACTAGACAAGGTATTTCTATACAGAGTTATTACTTTATTCCCCTTGCCGCATTTTACTGGCGAACCATTGATCCTAGAGGCATATTTCCGCTTAAAAAAAGTTATCCAAGTAATGCGTAGAACTCAGATATGTCATACATATTATTGGGGGGGGGGGGGTTGTACAGTTATTAAAAAAACTTTTTAGACGGATACTCTGTCCTCAAAATCTAAATAAGAAAGTTGTTGTCCTGTCCTTCCCGGGGTCAAAAAAAGAAATCCACGTTTCTAAGTACAGTATTCGCAAATATATTAGAATTTAAAAATGGAGGAAAGCTGGGAAAAATCAATCAGGGAAAGAAGAGTTTTCTGTTAGTTTACGCTGTTTTACCCGATTTTTTAATTCAAATGTCTCTTCGAATATTGAATTTATGAACGTGGAATTTTCTTTGTTGGCCTCAGAGAAGAGACAGGGGCAAGAACTTTTCAATTGGGTTTTTGAGCACAGGGTCTCCGTATAAAAAGAGTAATTTTTTTTTATTTTGATAACTATGCAACCCTTTGCTACATAAATGATGTATCTAAGCTCTACACGTTATTTGGATGATTTTTCCAATTGGAAATAGGCCTCTACGATCAACGGTTTGCCAGTAAAATGCGGCAAAGTTAATTAAGTAATCACCCTGTAAAGCAGACATGCCAACAGTGGCATGAAGCCTCTCAGTGGGGATGAATGTTGAGCATTACCATATTGAATGGGGGCATCCACCCCCGGACAACATATACGTAGTCCAATAGAAAAAATCACTAATAATAAAAACCGTTTTTTTTTCTAAAGCATTTGCGAATTCAAAGTTCATTTAAATACAGCATCCCATAGACATGCATAAAGTTATATAGTAATAAGGGCTCAGGAAACATGAGCCTCCTTTCCCATTCAACTTTGCGACCTTGCAGAGTTCCTTCAGTAATTCATAAATACAAGGATGACGTCACTCTCCGCTATCATACGAAGGTTTTTAACAACTGGATGTTGCGAAGATATATTTTGGAAAGAGATGCATTTCGTATGATAGCGGAGAGTGACGTCATCCTTGTGTAAGTCGCCATCTGGTGGAAGCGACAGCAGTTGTGAGCTTGGCCTGAGTCTGGTCTGGCCGTCCATGTACGGTCCCTTTCAGTGTACACGAGCTCCAAGGAAAGATTGAAAGATTCGGTGCCTCTGTAGTCTAGTGGTCTAGGGTGTTCACCCGGAAAGTGAAAGGACGTGGGTTCAATTCCCCGCAGGGGCAGTTGAATTTCCTCTCTTTCCGAAATATATCTTCGCAACAGCCAGTTGTTAAAAACCTTCGAATTCATAAATATTCAATGCAATGTCTCCCTGCACACGCTTTTGAGAGAGTAAAGATTTATTTGTATGAATAAACTGTACATACAACAACATAACAAAAACAACACAACACATGAACTACACACAAATTGTATACAAGGGTATGATCTCCCAAGGGAGCTATGTCCGTCCAGGGCAGATCCATGAAAATAATACCAAAATGTTTTCTCGTGGCCAACACATCGTTTAATATATACACGTATGTGTTGTTACACACACACGTTTGTGTATGGTATATACGGACGTCTGGCACCCCTATAGACATTCCAATGTTTTTTTTCGTATCAGCTCTTAGGGCACCTACTTCAAAACGTTCTCTCCTTAAGCGCGGACGCACACGTTGAAAATGCCTCCTGCTCATGCAAAATTACCAAATATACAACTGTATTGCTATATTTATGCTTTATTATGTATTGCTTGTTTTATCACGCACAGAAAAAACAGATCGACATAGGTTAAGCTGATTATTGATAATTTTTGTCGCTCCACGGTCATTTTTCTACACACGAGGGCTAATTAGACCCCGGGACCTACAATTTATTGCCGATTCCGGACGGCAGGCTTTTTTTTATACTCATCGATGGGGGAACTCCCTGCGGTAGCAAATTTTTCTGCGGTCACGTTGCCGTTTTTGTTATACCCCTGTGTCAGGAAAGTTTTCTGACAAGGACGAACTGGGTATCGAACCTGCGATACCTTTCGTATTTTAGTACATCTTATCGACTTGGGCTACCGTGCCACATAGGTTCAGAGGAGTCTGAATGCCTACCTTCCGTAACGTTAACTGTATGAAATTTTTCTAGAGACAGAGCATTAATTTTTTTTTACCTTCTCAGGCGGCCTTGTCTTTAGTTCATGACACGGGGGCTTGGGGTTTTTTTTTTTAATTTATAAGTTGTTTTACGACATTTTTTTAAGTTTTTAATCGATTTTTGTTCAAAAGTTTTTCTATTCCAGGCTCAAAAATAAATGCAGTCGATCCAACTTATAACGTTTTTCAAAAATCCCAACTAAAAAACGTTATAAGTATGAAATGTTTAAGAATTATAAGACATAGTTTTTCACCGACCCCATAGCTATTTTTTTTTTCAATTTCAATTCAATTTTATTCATCACATCATAAAACTTACATTGGCAAAACGAAGAATATCCATCCAAGGTATCGTTGTCGATCCATACTGGTGGCACGATTATTATTAAAACACTATTTTATGTAGTGTTTTCAATAGATTCAGAGGTGGATGAGAAGACCCACCGTTTCATTCCTTTGTTATACGCAGACGACGTCTATACACCACAATGAGAATAATTTTTTGGATGAAATTTTTTGAAATCGATCTAGTGCGGCAAATTTGAATAAGACCGTAAAGAAAACCGTTGAAACAAAATTAACCCCCTTCTGAGAACTCTTTTCCTAGTTCTTATCTCCCTATTCAGTGATATCACTTCGATCACCCAGTCGAATGTGAACAGTGGTAAGGTTAGTTTATGCTCTGCACACTATTGTTGGACAAAGTGAGAGAAAAAAAATACAGTATTCAAATTATTATTATTTATACTGAATGGAGCTTCAATGATTCCCAACATTATATGAGGGGTTATCAGGGTTCTGCTGCCACAGTCCGTCTTACTGAATTTTTTTTTTTCAAGAATACTCCTGGCTTTTCGGCGTCGTATTTTTCCAGTGTTTGCATTGCAGTAACCATATTCTTCCCAGGCAACAGGCAGGTTTAGTTCCTCCATAATTTTAACTCTACTCATCAGGCAATCATTGAATAAGCAAAGTGCCAAATAAATGCCTCATTTTAGTGTCTGGATCCTTACAAATGTTCTTTTAGGAATGGCAGACCCAATTACGCTATTTAGCGATTCATCAGAATTTTTTAGCGTTTTAGCGTTTTGCATTTTACACATTCCTGAAGAAGTAGAGGACCAGCCAAATCCTTAAAAATTGGCTTGATTGAAGTCATAACTATTTTAGGCAAATGGAATGTTGGCTATAATCATAAACAGTTTTATTCAAAACGCTTTGTTTGTACTTACACCATGAAAACGGTTGCATCATGTTGAAAAAAAAAATTTTTAGACTAAGTGCTCGTCTAAAAAACCTAGTGCTCGTCAAAAAACTAAGTGCTCGTCATTAGTTTTATATTGGAAATTTTAATTTCTGAATCAATTCTCGGGTTGCTCGGATCCATGCCACAAATTACCGTGGACGCTTAGGCATCCCCGGTTCTGACGCCACTGAATGAAATGGTAAATCCGGCCCGTCGTCTCAACTTTTTCCAGGGGGTCTCCTAAATGACGGGTCTGTGGTAAACACATGGGCCCCCGGGGGTTTCAGAAGATGAGGCGTCACGAAAATTACATCTGGTAAAAAATTTTAGGAGTAACCCCGTGAATTTGCCAAGTAGGGAGGGCCTCAGAAAACAACACATGGCTCGAGGGCCCATGATACTCTTAAGACATCCCTGGGTAAGCACCTATAGGAATTTCCAAATTAGTCTACTTTCACAACGTGCACCTAAACAAGTAGACCTACATGTTCTATAGGGATATTCCCTGATTTTACCCATTGATTGAAATATCTGTAATTTCGGTCACGTACACGCACATCTGTGTGTGGGAGTGTGTGTATATATATACTATACGTCTACTCTAGTTTTGCACAGTTTATTTTTTTTCTTTGCCTCTCGGAACCGTATTTTTCGCCGTTTCATCTCATGAAACTACTCAAAATCCTACGTGACAATACTTTAACTAATAAACAATAAAAATATAATAATAAATCCAAAATATACGTACTGAGAGGCATATTTATTGAGGAAAAACTGACATTTCATTGCGAATTTTTTTTACATTGAAATCACTCAAACAAATGAAATTATAATAAAAAATTATATTTTACACCATTTTATTGTCATTTCAAAATGATATCAATTTAAATAAAGAAATTGTGTATTTACCTGTGAGTTGAGATTCTGTAGCAATTTCACATATAATAGAAATTATTTTACTTATTTCTTTGTAATGATTTTTATTTATTTTTCATAAATTTCGATTTTTCCAATCCCGGTTAACAAGAGAATACCGGAAAATAAGAACTATAGACTGTGCTGTTTTTACTTAGTTTCCCGGGTTTCGAATATTTTTTTAGTAGCGTCGTGTGAGGGAGAACGGGAAACTCGACTCGTTCAAGTCAACTCAACTCTCAAGTTGAGGCAAATCGAGCTCGATTCTGGTTTCTCCGTGTGAGGAGGGCCTAATTGTACCGAAACTTTTCTTCAATCTCTTTTGTGATTGAAACGTTCTTAAAGTTTCAGCTGGTGATTCGTCGCTGAGGTAGAACTTCACCACTAGTGCTATATCCACCAATGTCAATATCACAATTAAAAACTTATACAAGCGTCAGTAATAGGAAAATTCAGTAATGAGCTGTTAATTGTACACCTTGCATTTTATTGGCCTCTGATTTACATATTTCCAGTGATTTACTTTCGTGCATTGCCCTATATCGAGAAAAAATTGAATTTTTTTTATAGAAAAACCCACTTTGTGAGAATACTCGTGGCTTTCCGGAGTCGCATTTTTCAAGTGTTTGCATTGCAGCAACCATATTCTTCCCAGGCGACAGGCAGACCTAGCTCCTCCATCATTGAATAGGCAAATTGCTAAATAAATGCCGCGTATTTTAAAAATGCGTCATAAACTTATTGTAGGGGGTTTTGTAACAATCCGCCAAATAGGAATCCAAACTTCATGATGAAATTTCCTACATGTGCAAACATAAGAGGGTTGTCATATTAGGTGATTTCAATTACCCGGGTATCGATTGTGAGAATTTTTCAGCTAGAGATCAATATGAAAGAGACTCTTAAGTTGGTGCTCGATAATTTTTTGCACCAGCATGTATCAGAAGCCACGAGGGGTACTGCTATTTCGGATTTAGTTCTCACTAATTCCGAGGATCTTGTTGAATATGTTTTGGTGGGGGACGAGTTTTCTTCCAGTGATCACATCGTGTCTTTCGTTTTTTTCTGTAACTTTTCTTCGGGTAAGGTTGATAACAAAAGACTGGTTCCTTGTTTTCGGAGAACTACAAGAATGATTTTTGATCCATTTCTTGCGCATGTGAATATGAGAAGGGCTACTTTTTTTCGGGTTTAAAAGTGTGCTTCCGGCTGGTACGTGTAACAACTTATCGCCAAACACCAGGGTCATTAACGAGATTTCACTTTTATTTTTTTAAATTAAAAGAAACAACAAATTACAAGATACAAAAATGTAATACAATATACAAACATAAATTACACAAGATACACACATATATTACATGCACTATGTATCCCTAAGGGACGGTAAGGTCCTTCCACAGTCGGCCTATATGATTTTTTATTGACTTTCTTCCTTCAGCAACAGCTCTTTTATGTATTAGATGTATTTTACTATATTTATATATTTTTAACATGTTGGACAATAACTGATTTCAAATCACTGCATTTATACGTGTTTTTGATCATATTAAAGATATTATATTCCATATTACTATTTATGTGATTATTAGCGTTCATTATTTTTATAGCGATGTAAAACCAAAACTTTTTTGAAATAATGTTTATTACTTTTAGTCTCACTTGATAAATATTTCTATATCTATTTTCGAGGTTCTATTTTCATTTTTTACTAACCATTCGTCATTCCTGATGATGAATTTAAAAATTCTGTACATGTAGTTCTCGGTGTCAATATGTGCCACTGTATTTTTCTGTTATCTATTGGAACATTTATTAATTTTCTTAATTTATTGCAAGGATCGTCTAAGTTGCATGTTTTCATAATATGCTCCTCCGAAGACACAAATCCCATAATTTATATATGAGTAAACCCATGCATGGAAGATATCTTTGAAGAAGTTATTATCAACTGTATTTAAGTTTATAAACGACTCCTAAATACACACATTCCGAGTTGTTTTTTTTAATCATTTTTTCACTACGTATGTTCCATTTTAGGTTATCTTGTATAACTGGATTGGATTGGATTTTAAATTTATTGGCGCAAGGACCAATTTGGTCAAACTGCGCCAAAACAAATATAAAAATAAGAAAAATGGCTTTTTGTCATGCCAAAAACTAAAACTGTGCATGATAAAAAAGCAACATGAAATATAAAACAATGACAAAAATTGTAAAAACTATAATTTGTCGTATAAACCAATGGCTTTGATGAATTTAAAAATTCGAGATGCATCGCAATGTTCATTTAAAATGTCGCGAATTGAAAGATGATTCTGACCAAAAGTGGTCGTAAAATGATGACGATGGTGCGAACAAGTAAAAGCATGGGCAATGGTAAATGGACTTTGACAATGAGGGCACTGCGGTTGATTCTCTGGTAGTAAAAGATATGATTGTGTGATGCGACTGTGTCCTATGCGTAACTGGGCAAGCAGAACTTCCTCCTTTCGGATAGCTCTGCAGCTCGAACGCCAATGGCCGATAATGGGCTTGATAGAATGTAGTTTGTTATTAATTTGTTTGTTCCAGTGATCCTGCCAGCGGCGATACATCACTTCTCGGAGGATTGAGAAGTGGTCACTGGCAGGAACCAAAAGACTATTGTCGATGTTAGTTGTTGTTCGAGCTGCGTTGTCTGCTTTTTCATTGCCCGGTATTCCAACATAACCTGGTACCCAGTAAAATTTTACTGTGGTACCGTGATGAATGAGGTGATTCAATTCATGAAAAATGGCATGAATAAATGGATGGGTATGAAAAGTGAAGGAACACATTGCTTGTAATGCGCTGAGAGAGTCGCTATAGATGATGCATCGTCGGTGGCGTTTGCGTCGTACATGACGTAGAGCCTGAAGGATTGCGTACAGTTCTGCCGAATAAATAGAAAATATGTCGGGAAGTTTGAAAGATGTCTCCTCACAGCAGATGTAGGCACAACCGACATGCCCAAGGCTCTTAGAGCCGTCGGTATATATGGGGAAGTACCTGTTGTACCTACCCCTGTGCCTAAAGAAAATCTGTCGATATATGACATCTGCTGTGGTGGCTCTAGGGTATAATGATAATGAAAGAGATACATCAAGGCAGAGACTGCTCCCATGGTGCCATTTGCCAAGCAACTGGGGCCACACGACTGATGTCTAATTCTAGTTCTTCCACAAGTGCCCTCATACGAAGACCGTAAGATGGAACACATGAAGGTCGAGCAGCAAAAAGTCTATGAAATGACGGATTGAAAATGACATTATGAAGTGGATGGCCTGGTAAAGATTTCATTTTAATATAATATTTCAAAGAAAGCTGTTGGCGTCTTGTTGTAATAGATCGCTCGTTGCATTCAACATACAGACTCTCCATAGGGGTTGTCCGGAAAGCTCCAGAACAAATGCGGAGAGCAAGATGATGAACTGGGTCGAGCACACTCAGATAGCTCCGAGGTGCTGACCCGTATACAATGAAACCGTAGTCGAGCGTTGATCTTATTAGAGCTTTATACAAGTGAATGAGTGACTTACGGTCTGCTACCAATGATGTAGACGAGATGACCTTCAAGAGGTTCATCGTCTTCACGCAACGAGCTCTTAATTGCGCAATATGAGGTTTGAAAGTCAGTTTTTTATCGAATGTGACGCCGAGGAATTTTGTATTTTCTACTATTGGTATTTGACTATTGTTTAGAAACAATTGTGGGTCATCATGTAGGTCTCGACGCCGACAAAAGTGCAAAGCAACAGTTTTGTCAGCGGAGAAAGAGAAGCCGTTATTATGTGCCCACTTGCTGATCTTGTTGAGTGCGGTTTGTAACTGTCTCTCGGCTGTCCTCATATTCACTGATTGATATGATATCAACAGATCATCCACGTAGAGTGTGCCAGTGACAGACAACGGGAGTTGGTTCAACACACCGTTGAGTCTTAAAATAAACAGTGTAACACTTAAAATACTACCTGGAGGTACACCTTGTTCTTGAATTTGGGGAGCTGATAACGTGCTTCCGATCCGTACCTGGAAGATGCGGCGAGCAAGAAAGTTCTTAATCAAAATGGGCAAGTTGCCCCGCAAGCCGCAATTATATAGGTCGGAAAGAATTCCGTGCCTCCAAGTACGGTCGTAGGCCTTTTCTATGTCGAAAAATATGGCTAGCATATGCGCCCTCTTCACAAATGCTTGTCTTATTGATGTCTCAAGGCGTAACAGATTGCATGTTGTTGACCTGAACCGTCTAAAGCCGCTTTGATGTTTAGATAAAATATTGTTAACCTCAAGGTAGGGCATAAGGCGATAGTTGACCATGCGTTCCATGAGCTTACTTAAACAACTGGTCAAAGCAATAGGTCTGTAACTGTTAGGTTGCTGAGGATTTTTGCCAGGCTTCGGGAATGCAAGAACTATGGCTGCTCGCCAGGTGTCAGAAAATGAGTGACTGACCCAGATCCGATTAAATAATATGAGTAAATGTGAGAATGATTCAGATGAGAGATGCCGAATCATGGAATAATGAATGGCATCGGGCCCTACAGCTGAGTCAGGACTTCGCTGCAAGGCCGTCGTCAGTTCATGAAGGGTGAACAATGAATTGTACCCCTCCGGTGTAAAAGGCCGGAAGGTGTACGATGTACGTTCGGCCGATGATTTAATGGGATGAAACGATGGGGGATAGTTCGCATCGCTGGAAACAGCGGCGAAATGGGCGGCGATGGTGTCCGCAATATCCCTCACATCGCTGATGATAGTGCCATTGGTATTTAAAATGGTGAGTGGATGAGACTGATAATGACCATTGATTTTTCGGATCCGGTCCCAAATGATTTTCGATGAAGTTGATGAGTTGATTCCCGTCGTAAACTTTTGCCAGGACTCACGTTGAGACTGGCGCCTGGTTCTTCTCGCTATCGCCTTTGCTTTTAAAAATGCCAACTTGTTTTCATGGGTAGGATACCGCCGGAGCCTACTCCATGCTTTCTTTTGAGCTTTAATTGTAAGATTACATTCGTGTTTCCACCAAGGTTTAGGAAATTTAGGAAGTTTCGAGGAGACTTTGGGTATTGTTTCATTGGCTGCTGAGATCATACAACTGGTCACAAGGTCGACACAATGGTCGACTTCGGATTGCGAAACCATATTCTCCGTGATTTCTGCCTTGAACGTGAAGTCAGCCCATCGGGCGGCCACAAGCTTCCACCGAGGTGGTCCCTCAGGTATGATATGGCGTCGGTCAAGGCACTTAACCACTAGAGGAAAATGATTGCTCCCGTGGAGGTCTGGATCAACTGACCAGGACCAGTTCGGCAAGAGTGAGGGTGAACATAAGGATAGATCTATTGTTTGTGGCATGGAAATGAGTGAAACTGCCATCATTCATGATGGCAAGGTCCATGTCGTCTAACAGCCGTTCTACCATTTCCCCATGAGGGGTGTTGCTGTTAGAACCCCATATCATGTTATGTGCATTGAAGTCTCCAAGAAGGAAAAATGGTGGAGGTAATTGATCAATCAGATCTTCTAGATCTCTCTGTAAGATGGTATCATTTGGTAGCAAATAAATAGAACAGATGGTAATTCTTAGGCCTGTAGAGATTTCCATCGCGATGGCTTGCAGGTTCGTGCGCAGCGTTAGAACGCGCGACGACACGTGATGTGGAACCAGCAGAGCAACACCGCGGCAGGCTCTACTCCCGTCATCGTAATCAATACGAAACAGGGAATGTCGCCTGATGTTCCATGTCTCCGAGGGCTTCGTAAAAGTTTCCTGGAGTGCCACGCAAACAGGATGATATCGATTGATCAAATCCTTGAGATCTTCATAATTGGATCTAAGACCACGAATGTTCCATTGAATTATGTTGGCCATAAATTTAAATTTCAAATAGAAGTAGACGGTTCAAGGTCCTTAAATTTATTCCGGTCAATCTTGCGGCGGGTAGTACCGGATTCTGTAGGATTGTCAAGATCCATGTCACCAATCAATGTGTCATCAATGAGTGACACATTTTTAACGGTGGGATGTGTCAAAGCTCTCGGTATGGCTTTTTTGGAATACCCCGTCTTGAAAGGTTTCTTTTTTGATTTATTTCCAGAACTAATTTTCGCTTTGGTACCAGTAGATATTTTGAATGTG
Organism: Pholcus phalangioides; assembly: GCF_987345545.1. NCBI lineage: Eukaryota > Metazoa > Arthropoda > Arachnida > Araneae > Pholcidae > Pholcus > Pholcus phalangioides. Next base: position 275,917 of record NW_028301612.1, on the reverse strand, counting down.
CTCGCTGTTGCTTTTCCCGCTTCTTCTTCGGAGGTAGTGGACTCCCTTCGGAATCCAGCGGAGCAACAGCAGCCACAACTATTGCATGGTTGATTGGATGAAGTTTGAGTAGATGTGTTAGCTATTGGTTCGGTCTGAGTTGTAATAGAACTTTGGTGATATTGTTAGTAGTCGGTGATGGTGTAGTCATGTTGGCGTATGATTTACCAACTATTGGGGCTTGGTTAGATGTTACGCGACGACGTGCTTCAATATACGAGATGTTATTAAGGACCTTGATCTTCTGGATCTCTTTTTCTTCATTCCATTTCGGACACTTTCTGTCAAATGCGGGGTGATTACCACCGCAATTGACGCACTTGAATGATGTTGAAGTGCAGTTGTCCGAAATGTGGTCCTTCTCACCGCATTTTGCGCAGGTGGGTTGACTGCGGCACGCCGTTCGTGAGTGACCGAATTTCTGGCACTTGAAACATCTTACGGGGTTAGGTATGTATGGGCGGATTTTGAGGCTATAATAGCCTATCTTAATATCTTTCGGCAATGTCGGTGATGAGAATGTCAGGATTATGTTACGTGATGGAGCTGGATTGCCATCTTTGCGGCTCATAATATGTTTGGCAGATGTTACGCCTTGAGACGCCAGTTCCTCTGTTAGTAGTTCTTCATCCATATTAATCAAGTTAGTATCTGAAATCACACCACGTGAATAATTCAACGTGGGATGGATTTTGACTATTATTGGAATGTCTCCGAGAGATGTGAGCTTTTGAATGGGTTCGGATTGTTTAGGTGTGTTAGTTTCAATTAGAAGGTCTCCTGAACGAAGAGCCTTCACTGATTTGAATGTGCCTATTGCGCCATAGAGAGCTTTGTCTATTATGAATGGTGACACTTTGGCCAGTGGTGTATCAGTGTCAGTACAATGCAGGAAGAAAAATGAAACAGTAGGAGCAGGATCAGTGACAATAGTTTCGCTCATAGCAGTTCTTTGACGTTTTGGTGCATTTTGATTTTTCCCCATTTTGGAGATAATGTGTTCGGCCCCTACCGACCATGCCCACCATGGAGCCCTACAAGGGGACGCGCACACGTAACCGATGAAGGTTAGTAGCAACGCCAGGTTAGGTAGGAGCTATACACCACCGAAGCAGGCGAGCAGACGCGTTCAAGATCCAAGATCGTCGTGAAGCAGCACCAACAAACCTCAACGACGTCCGGCAGGCCCGGCCCCTCTACCTGCCCAGTAGTGTAACCCCTTCAGCCACCGAGGCGACCAGCCGATTGACCCAGACGGGGCTAATCCAGGCCTCCCGTTTCGGCTGAATCCGAGGCCAAAGCTAGCGCATCAGGCTAACCAGGATCCCCATCTCCAGCCTTACGGGTCTCCACGCACGGCAAACACGCAGGTAGACAGCATCCCAGATAGGGCATACGCTAGAAGCAATGCCCGTCTGGGACGACCCCTCCCCGCCTAAGCGGGGCCCACAATGAGGGGTTGGACACAAAAGACAAGGACATGTACAGGACAGACAGATAGACGCAAGACAAGTATTGTAAGGTGTATGGAAATTCACATGTAATCTGGGCTATTGAAATGTGAATGATATCAGCACAAATATACGAAGACAATGACGTGTGATAGATTTAGCGTGACCCAGGGTGCACCACGAGGAGGCCTATCACATTACACCCCCCTGCAGCTCGAATGCCAATGGCTAAGTGTGGGCTTGATGGCATGAAGTTTATTATTAATTTGATTGTTCCACTGATCCTGCCAGCGGCGATGCATCACATCCCGGAGGATTGAGAAGTGGTCACTGGCAGGTACCGAAAGGCTATTATCAATGTTAGTTGTTGTTCGAGCTGCGGTGTCTGCTTTTTCGTTGCCCGGTATTCCTACATGACCTGGTACCCAGTAAAATTTTACTGCAGTACCATGATGCGTGAGGTAATGTAGTTCATGAAAAATGGCATGGATGAATGTGAAAAGTGAAGGAATACAGTGCTTGCAATGCGCTGCGAGAGTCGCTATAGATGATGCATCGTCGGTGGCGTTTGCGTCGTATATGACGTAGAGCCTGAAGGATTGCGTACAGTTCTGCCGAATAAATAGAGAATGTGTCGTGAAGTTTGAAAGATGTCTCCTCACAGCAGATGTAGGCACAACCGACATGCCCAGGGCTCTTGGAGCCACCTATATATGGGGAAGTACCTGTTGTACCTACCCCTGTGCCTGAAGAATATCTGTCGATATATGACATCTGCTGTGGTGGCTCTAGGGTATAATGATAATGAAAGAGCGATATCTGGCAGAGACTGCTCCCAGGTGCCAATTGCCAAGCAACTGGGGCCACACGACTGATGTCTATTTGTATTTCTTCTACAAGTGCCCTCATACGAAGACCATAAGATGGAAAACATGAAGGTCGAGCAGCAAAAAGTCTATGAAATGAGGGATTAAAAATGACACGATGAAGTGGATGACCTGGCAAAGACTTCATTTTGATATGATATTTCAAACAAAGTCTTTGGCGTCTTGATGTCAGTGATGGCTCGTTGCATTCGACATACAGGCTCTCCATTGGGATAGCTCCGAGGTGCCGACCCGTATACAATGGAGCCGTAGTCAAGCTTCGATCTTATTAAAGCTTTATATAAGTGAAGGCGCGACTTACGGTCAGCTCCCCACGATGTAGAAGAGATGACCTTCAAGAGGTTCATCGTCTTCATGCAACTAGCTCTTAACTGTGCAATATTAGGTATAAATGTAAGTTTCTTGTCAAATTTAATGCCGAGGAATTTTGAATTCTCTACAATAGGTATTTGACTGTTATTTAAAAATAATTGTGGGTCATCATGAAGCTCACGACGCCGGCAAAAATGCACAGCGACGGTTTTGTCAGCGGAGAAAGCGAAACCGTTATCATGAGCCCACTTGCTGATCTTGTTGAGTGCGGTTTGTAATTGTCTCTCGGCTGACCTCATATTCACTGATTGATACGATATCAACAGATCATCCACGTAGAGTGCGCCAGTGACAGACAACGGGAGTTGGTTCAACAACCCGTTGAGTCTTAAAATAAAAAGTGTAACACTTAAAATGCTACCTTGAGGTACACCTTGATCTTGAATTTGAGGAGCTGATAACGTGCTTCCGATCCGTACTTGGAAGATGCGGCGAGCAAGAAAGTTCTTAATGAAAATGGGCAAGTTGCCCCGCAAGCCGCAATTATAGAGGTCGGAAAGAATTCCGTGCCTCCATGTACGATCCTAGGCCTTTTCTATATCGAAAAATATAGCTATCATATGCTCCCTCTTTACAAATGCTTGTCTAATTGATTTGATGTCTCAAGGCGTAACATATTGCATGTTGTGGACCTGAACCGTCTAAAGCCGCTTTGATGTTTAGATAAAATATTGTTAACCTCAAGGTAGTGCATAAGGCGATAGTTGACCATGCGTTCCATGAGCTTACATAGACAACTGGTCAAAGCAATAGGTCTGTAACTGTTAGGTTGCTGAGGATTTTTGCCAGGCTTCGGGAATGCAAGAAGAATGGCTGCTCGCCAGGTGTCAGGAAATGAGTGACTGACCCAGATCCGATTAAATAATATGAGTAAATGTGAGAATGATTCAGATGAGAGATGCCGAATCATGGAATAATGAATGGCATCGGGCCCTACAGCTGAGTCAGGACTTCGCTGCAAGGCCGTCGTCAGTTCATGAAGGGTGAACAATGAATTGTACCCCTCCGGTGTAAAAGGCCGGAAGGTGTACGATGTACGTTCGGCCGATGATTTAATGGGATGAAACGATGGGGGATAGTTCGCATCGCTGGAAACAGCGGCGAAATGGGCGGCGATGGTGTCCGCAATATCCCTCACATCGCTGATGATAGTGCCATTGGTATTTAAAATGGTGATGGGATGAGACTGATAATGACCATTGATTTTTCGGATCCGGTCCCAAATGATTTTCGATGAAGTTGATGAGTTGATTCCCGTCGTAAACTTTTGCCAGGACTCACGTTGAGACTGGCGCCTGGTTCTTCTCGCTATCGCCTTTGCTTTTAAAAATGCCAACTTGTTTTCATGGGTAGGATACCGCCGGAGCCTACTCCATGCTTTCTTTTGAGCTTTAATTGTAAGATTACATTCGTGTTTCCACCAAGGTTTAGGAAATTTAGGAAGTTTCGAGGAGACTTTGGGTATTGTTTCATTGGCTGCTGAGATCATACAACTGGTCACAAGGTCGACACAATGGTCGACTTCGGATTGCGAAACCATATTCTCCGTGATTTCTGCCTTGAACGTGAAGTCAGCCCATCGGGCGGCCACAAGCTTCCACCGAGGTGGTCCCTCAGGTATGATATGGCGTCGGTCAAGGCACTTAACCACTAGAGGAAAATGATTGCTCCCGTGGAGGTCTGGATCAACTGACCAGGACCAGTTCGGCAAGAGTGAGGGTGAACATAAGGATAGATCTATTGTTTGTGGCATGGAAATGAGTGAAACTGCCATCATTCATGATGGCAAGGTCCATGTCGTCTAACAGCCGTTCTACCATTTCCCCACGAGGGGTGTTGCTGTTAGAACCCCATATCATGTTATGTGCATTGAAGTCTCCAAGAAGAAAAAATGGTGGTGGTAATTGATCAATCAGATCTTCTAGATCTCCCTGTAAGATGGTGTCATTTGGTGGCAAATAAATGGAGCAGATGGTAATTCTTAGGCCTGTAGATATTTCCATCGCGATGGCTTGCAGTTTCGTGCGCAGCGTTAGAACGCGCGACGACACGTGATGTGGAACCAGCAGAGCAACACCGCGGCAAGCCCTACTCCCGTCATCGTAATCGATACGGAACAGGGAATGTCGCCTGATGTTCCATGTCTCCGAGGGCTTCGTAAAAGTTTCCTGGAGTGTCACGCAAACAGGATGATAGTGATTGATCAAATCCTTGAGATCTTCGTAATTGGATCTAAGACCACAAATGTTCCATTGAATTATGTTGGCCATAAATTAAGTAGAAGTAGATGGTTTAAGGTCCTTAAATTTATTCCGGTATAGTTTACGGCGAGTAGTACCGGAATCCGATCTATTGTCAAGCTCCATGTCACCAATTGATGTGTCATCAATTAGTGACACATTCTTCATGGATGGACATTTCAGCGCTCTCTATACAGCTTTTCGTGAATATCCGGTCTTTAACTTTTTAGATTTATTTCCAGAATTAATCTTGGGTTTAGTACCAGATTTTTTGAATGTGTTAGCCGTTGCTTTTTTCGCTTCTACTTCGGAGGTAGTGGACTCCCTCCGGAATCCAGCGGAGCAACAGCAGCCACAACTATTGCATGGTTGATTGGATGAAGTTTGAGTAGATGTGTTAGCTATTGGTTCGGTCTGAGTTGTAATAGAACTTTGGTGATATTGTTAGTAGTCGGTGATGGTGTAGTCATGTTGGTGTATGATTTACCAACTATTGGGGCTTGGTTAGATGTTACGCGACGACGTGCTTGAATATACGAGATGTTATTAAGGACCTTGATCTTCTGGGTCTCTTTTTCTTCATTCCATTTCGGACACTTTCTGTCAAATGCGGGGTGATTACCACCGCAATTGACGCACTTGAATGATGTTGAGGTGCAGTTGTCCGAAGTGTGGTCCTTCTCACCGCATTTTGCGCAGGTGGGTTGACTTCGGAACGCCGTTCTTGAGTGACCGAATTTCTGACAGTTGAAGCATCTTACAGGGTTAGGTATATATGGCCGGATTTTGAGGCTGTAATAACCGATCTTAATATCTTTCGGCAATGTTGGTGATGAGAATGTAAGGATTATGTTGCGTGATGGAGCTGGGTTGCCATCTTTGCGGCTCATGATATGTTTGGCAGATGTTACGCCTTGAGACACCAGCTCTTCTGTTAGTAGTTCTTCATCCATGTTAATTAAGTTAGTGTCTGAAATGACACCACGTGAATAATTCAACGTGGGATGGATTTTGACTGTTATGGGAATGTTTGCAAGAGACGTGAGCTTTTGAATGAGTTCGAATTGTTTGGCTGTGTTAGTTTCAATTAGAAGGTCTCCTGAACGAAGAGCCTTCACTGATTTTAATGTGCCTATTGCGCCATAGAGAGCTTTGTCTATTAAGAATGGTGATACTTTGGACAGCGGTTTATCAGTGTCAGTACAATGCAGGAAGAGAAATGAAACAGTAGGAGCAGGATCAGTGATAATAGTTTCACTCATAGCAGTTCTTTGACGTTTTGGTGCATTTTGATTTTTCCCCATTTTGGAGATAATGTGTTCGGCCCCTACCGACCATGCCCACCATGGAGCCCTACAAGGGAACGCGCACACGTAACCGATGAAGGTTAGTAGCAACGTCAGGTTAGATAGGAGCTATACACCACCGAAGCAGGCGAGCAGACGCGTTCAAGATCCAAGATCGTCGTGAAGCAACACCAACAAATTTCAACGACGTCCGGCAGGCCCGGCCCCTCTACCTGTCCAGTAGTGTAACCCCTTCAGCCACCGAGGCGACCAGCAAATTTACCCAGACGGGGCTAATCCAGGCCTCCCGTTTCGGCTGAATCCGAGGCCAAAGCTAACGCATCAGGCTAACCAGGATCCCCATCTCCAGCCTTACGGGTCTCCACGCACGGCAAACACGCAGGTAGACAGCATCCCAGATAGGGCATACGCTAGAAGCAATGCCCCGTCTGGGAGGACCCCTCCCCGCCTGAGCGAGGCCCACAATGACGGGTTGCATACAAAAGACAAGGACATAAACAAGACAAAACGAGACGCAAGACAAGTACTGTAAGATGTGTAGAAAAAAACATGTAATCTGGGCTATTGAAAGTGTAGGATATGAGCACAAATAAGCGATGACAATGACGTGTGATAGATTTAGCATTACCCAGGGTGCACCACGAGGAGGCCTATCACATTACACCCCTCACTCAAGTTATCCGCAGCACATTCCCAGATTACTTAAGTAATCCGCGGCATAATCACTTTTATGACGCGCGGCACAGGTCCAGAGCACTTAAGCGGCCTGCGGCACATTTCCAGATCACTTGGATCCGTTAAGTATTTAGAGACCACTAAAGTGGCTCTGTAGGGGACTCAATAGGGAGAATGTTAGTTCAGGTACCCACAAACTAGTGGAAAGTTTTATTCGTTTTTCGCGCACCGAGTAAGTCGCCATTAAGAATATTTTATATTTTTATAAAAGCTGGTTGATGATGTAAGCATCATCCAAACCCTCCCCCCCTCAGTCATCAAAATTCAACAAATCGGAAATCCCCCATCGATGCTGACGTAATACTTGAATAACCCCTAACATAAAGATACCCGAAAGTTATTTTCTGAAGGGTAAAAAAAGTGGGTTCCGTCTTCCCCCCCCCCTTCCTGTAAAACCAGAGGTGGCTCGGGCTCTGTCACCTAAAGACGAGTTTTCCTAGAAGCAGATTTTCTGTGCTGCGCGCAACGTGAATCACCCAGCGCGACACGCCATCCATTCACCAATAAGAAAAGCAGTACGAGTCTTTTCCTACAGAGCGCAATACGGCTCACGACCGCGCTTTACGTCGACGCGTGATTGGCGGACTGCTTCTGGAGGAGTTAAATGCGTCGTGTGTGCCGCGCGTTTCAGCGATCTTCTTTTTATTTTCGTGTTGTTCTATTTCCCTTCCCTTCAAACCAGAGCATAAAGCCGATAGAATAGCTGACGTCAGGACCAAACTATATAGCCGTCCTGAGCTGATGCGCCACGCTTGGAAACACATCATGTAACACATTTCTGCCGACGCGAAATGATCCAGTTCGGTTCACGCGGAGCAAAAAGCCTTCGCCTAGGAAAACCCGGCTTCAGGGATGAACGCTCGTTACGGAATCCCACGAGAGAGAAACCTATAGTCTCTCATTGAATCTGGATAGAGCCTGTTCTTCCCTCCTTTTTTTGCCTTCTTATTTACGGCAACCCATCTACGAAACAGATTCGCTTTCCCCACCGAGATTTTGGCACTTTGACTACAGCGCGGCAGCGAAAAGATACATTTGTTGTCGTCCCCTTTCCAATGGAACTGAATTTTTTTCCTTCTGTTTTTTTAGTAGCGGGTTGTGCTGCGAATAAAACATTTCAAAATGGGAAGGAAAGCAGTGACATTTTGCGGTTTCTCGGAATTTTCGTAGCGAGATTTTGGCTGTAAACAAAAGGGAGGGAGAGATAAAATAGGAATAGTAGGAGAGAATTGCGGAAAAAAAGGACGATTGCGGCGAAAGTAGGAAAGGAGTACATTTCTAAAAAATATGAAAAGTAGGAAAAATAGGGGCGCTGCGAGGTCTGCACCCTTTAGACCAGTGATTCCCAACGTGGGCGCTAACGCCCCCCTTGGGGCGATGGAAAGTTCCAGGGGGGCGGTAGAAGCAATGTATATAACATAGGATCCTATGGGTGAGATTGCGTTGGGGGGCGATGGGAGAAAAAATTTCTGAAGAAGGGGGCGATGGGACAAAAAAGGTTGGGAAACTATGCTCTAGAACAGTGTTTCCCAAAGTGGGTAATATCGCCCCCTGGTGGGCGATGGAATGGTCCAAGGGGGGCGATAGAACCTACTGATTTAACATAGGATCTTATGGGTTTACTTGAGTTGGGGGGCGATGAGAGGAAAAAATTTCTGATGAAGGGGGCGATGGAACAAAAATTTTGGGAGACTACGCTCTAGACAATGGCAGTTTTGCATAAAAATGTATAACTACCTCTAAAAATAGTGTTTTTACCTCTCTTCACGCTTGAGATAAAACTATTACAAAAAAGAAATTTTTTTATTGATTAATTTGTGTTTGTGTTGTATGTGTGAAATTGCCCTCAGATGTTAATTTGAAGAAAGAATCATTGTAAAAACTACTTAATGCCTAAAAAAAATGAAGATTAATATATATATAAGATTCATACATACGTATACTTCTGGAGCGAAGAGGTTGCACATATGTCACATGTAACATACATTTACGTACTCTAAATTATTACATATATACGCTACACGAAATTTCATTTCTTATAATTTAGAAAAGTACTGACGATGAGGTATTGCAATTTTCTTGAAAAATTCATTTTACTCCTGAAATATTATGTAAGTGTTTACATTTTTGTGTGATAAGGTTATAAAAGGTTTTTCAAGGAAATGTTGGAAATGAAACTTTTACTTATTATTTAAATATTTCATGACTGAATATGGTATGAGTGTGAATGTGTTACATTACATAACATAATATGATGCATTATAACTATATACTCAAAATAAATGCATGATTAGAGTAATTTTAATGTTCTTGGAAGATAATTTTTATATTTTAATAACCCCTAGTTAAAATAAATTTTCGAAATTAAAAGTGGCAAAGTGAATGAGAAGAGAATATTTAAAAATATAAATGAAATAGGCTGCATATATAAGAGATAGGTTATATAATGAGATTTAAAAACTCAAAAGTCTTAAATTATTAGGAATTATCCCTTTTGGAAAATAAAGCAATTTCGTTTTTCAATATTTTTTTATATTATATAGAATTGATTTTTTTTTTAATCCCATATTCCCTAAATATTTTACAAAAGAATGAATGAAATTCATTGAACAAATGAAGGAAAGTTTTCATCAACTCGATCGAGTCAAATTTCGTTACAGCAACATCCTAGCATTAACACGAAATCACTATGTTCTGCGAAAACGAGCCAAATGTAATAGCGCAGAACCTGTTCTTTCCCCGACAATACTGCTCATCTTTTCTTCACGATCGACAAGTTTTATGAATAGCGTGCGCTGTCTGTTTATACCTTTAGTCTATGGTGGAAAAAACTGACAGCTGACGTGAGTGTGATTCGAACCTTTAATTAGGGGTCATTCAAGCATCGATGGGGGGGGGGGGGGTTCCGATTTGCTGACTTTCGATGACGGGGGGGGGTTGGATAATGCTTACGCCATCAACCACCATTTATGAAGAATATGAAATATTCTTAACGGCATCTTATTTGGTGCCCCAAAAATGGAAAATAACCTTTCGATAGTTATTGGGCACCTGAACCATATAATTCTCCGTATTGATAAGTCCCCTACAGAGCCACTTTGGTGATCTCTAAATGTTTCGCGGATCCTTCTAGTGCTCTGAAACTGTGCCACACATTACTCAAGTGATCCGTAATTATATACCGCGGATCACTTAGATAATCTGAGAATGTGCCGCGGGTAACTTGAGTGATGTAGAACCACACTGGGGGTCACTTAAGTGCTCTAAATGCAACATGTCACTCAAGGGATCTGTAAATATGCCACGGATCACTTAAGTGTTCTGCAACGGTATCCCGGATCATTTAAGTGATTTGAAAATGTGCCACTGGCCACTTAAATGCTTTGGAATTGTATCACGGACCACTTAAGCGATCTGTTAATGCGCCGCTTAGTTCATTTTTACAAAATTAGGTTTGAGGAGGGCAGGCAGCATCAGATAACCCTCAGGGCCATATTTTGTCCGCGGGCCTTTATGCGATTTACCATATATGGCTTAGAGGGTGGGTCGCAATTAATTTATTAAAGATAAATTTTAGGTTCATACTTCAAATAGCGCCGCTGTGGTGATCGAGTGACGTACTCGCATCGGGATGATCCGGGTTCGAACCCCACCGTCGCACAGTGGTGCGTTTTACAGAAAACGTGGTCAAAACACTTTACTCGCCTTGAAATTCGTTGCATATTTTTGAAAACTGTTTGGAACAATAGATACTATGCTTTTTTAACGGCGCGGTGCAGATTATGAGATTAAAGGGATCTTAAGCATATGAAATTGATAAAAAATGATATGTCTGTATTATGGCTATTGATAGAATTGCGATAAAAAAACATAGCATGGATTTGTTCATGATATCTCATCATGACATATATGACATTTGAATTGCAGTAACATGCAAGGATATTTCTGAGATGCATTAAAAAACTTGTAACATAAAAATGCTGAATAAAAAAATTGATTAAAAATTCAAAAAGTAAAAACAAGAAGTTAAAAATAAGCGTAAAACGTAATTTAAACACAGAAATTTATAATAAGTTTGTAATGGATGGAAAAATGTTTCTGATCGTGGTCTGGGTGTAAGATCTTATGGTCACAACGATCACAACGATATATTAATGTGTATCATAATAATATTACGATCATAATTATGATTTATTAACAACTAGCTTTAACCCTCTGAGGATTACAGAATATTCACAAAATGGTTTGAGAAAAGAACACTTCACCTTCAACAAAATGTTTTCAAAAGTGGCCAGCTAGAAAATGCTTCCCCCCCCCCCCTTCTGCTCCGCAGGACATCGGGCAAGGTGTGGTAGAGATTTGACTGAAGTGGCATTTGTGTAACGCCCGCTTAATGCCTCTATTCTTTAGGCTGAACAATAGTGCACCTCTGGATTTTTGTCGAACCTGCTCAATCGTACTGACAGAGTAGAGAGTTATTTACTTGGTCCGGTTTAACTATTCAGAAATATAGATGAGGGAAATATGCTGAAAAATTTGTATTTTAGGTGTTCTGCTTATGAGATAATTTATAATTTAGGTGTTAAAAAAATAAAGGAGGAAAAGTGTGTATATATCTTGAACGTATAATTTAAGCTTGATCTTTTTTTTAGATCATCAATCTATTTTAGAGGTTCTTATCGCATCGGCTTCAGAAATGGGTCGTACAGATCCATCTAAATTATAAATATACCTTATATTTGCTGTTCCACTAATTTCACAAATAATGAAAATCGAACATTTTGTTTGTATAGGTGTGTACAAACTTTTTTTATAGGCGCTTTCACAGATTCAAAATATAAGGCTTCTAAAGTTGATCATTCTGTTGGATTTATGTTACGGCTAAAAAAAGTAAAAAACTCCAATTTATTTTAATGCCATGTCATTTCCGTTTTCAAGACTCAAATTTTTTAGATCGGCGTTTCTCAACCTTTCTGAACCCAAGGACCACTGAAATGTCTCATACAATTTTTCGGACCACATATGTCCCCTATTACGGGACATTCCTGTAATTTTTGTTCCGATTATTTTTTTTATACAATTTGTTCCGTTTTTTTCAACGAGGCTATATTTAAATTTGTAAATTTACTGAAGTTGTGAATGCACAGACACACATTCATGTTGCAAGGAGTACTATAGTTATTAAAATATAAAATTTAACTTTCTATACGGACATACTATGCCCAAAAACCAACTAGAAAGTTGTTGCCCTGACTCTCCTTATGATGTCAAAAAATTCCACGTTTCTAAGTGGAATATTCACTGAGATATCGATTTAGAAAAATGGGGGAATGTTGGGGAAAAATAGCATTCGATGCGGGTAAACTGTTTTATCACGTGGAAACGTGGAATTTGTTGTTGTTGGCTGCAGTAGAGAGACAGACAGGGCACAACATTTTAATTTGATTTTCGGGCACAGGGTGTCCGTATAAAAAATTAATGTGTTTTATTTTAGTAACTAAAAACCCTTTGAAACATGAATGACGTATCTGAGTAATGCTCGCTATTTGGATACTGTTTCTAATTGGGAGTATGCCTCTAATGACAACGTTCGCCAGTAAAATGCTGTGCGTACCGTTACCTGTGCCCCCGTATATATTTTATGGGAAAAGCGAAAAATTCGGTTATTATGCATAATTCCAGACCATTTTGACAAATTTGTTAAATTTTCTGAATTTATCACATTTACCGGTGATTGATAAATAGACAAATACTGCTATAGGCATTTAATTTTCAATTGCAACACACAATTATTAAAAGGTTGCATAAAATTTCTATGATAAACACAACGTTTAATAAAAATTGGCGACATTGATAAATTGACAGAATGAAGTATGCACCAGTCTATCAAGGCCTTTTAGAAGAAAATCTGTTTCCCTTTGTTGACGGGAATTATCTGATATCCAAGAATGCTTCTATTTCACTGCTGAGTTCCTAATACCTCCCCAACCTAAAGTAGTCTTCCTGATAATCCTCGAAAAAAACCGATGTCAAACAACATTCAATTGTTCATCTGTGTTCTTCTATGTATGAGTATTTGTGTTATCAATGTGTAGGAAGGTACATGTGCCCTACAACTCTTCTTTTCCCGTGTCCTTTTATTTTAGAGATCTTCAAGTGAGGGGCAGTCTGAAAGATTAAAAATGGAGAAAGGAAAGGGGCGTACGACATGACAGTATTAGTGTCCGGTGCAATACAAAAGATACGGGGGAAGGAACTGGTTTTCTCCGACGCAGTTGTGCGTTCCTGGCACTTTCGAAACCCTTTTTGGTGAACGCATATGTGAGTTGCTGCCCCTTTTGGTACACTAAAGCAGTGTTTCTTAACCTTTTTTTGCCCGTGGCCCCCTTTGAACCATATTTTTTTTTCTCGTGGCTCCCCTGTCCTACCCAGAGTTTCAACTCTCATCTAGAAGCAAGACACTTTATACGTATTGAAATGATTTTTTTCAGTGAATTTGTACTGAAGGAAAATTTTGCAAATAAAATTGGCCTCCAGACCACAAGCCTAGAATTTATTGATCTCCCCACTAATCCGAGTTCTATCAGCATTGTCTCAACATCATGGGGACCCCTCACAAGAGTGGGACTCACAGAGCTACAGCCCGGGCCTAATATGGTTTTCATCATTTTTTTTTGTTTTTCATACAATAAATTTCATATAGAGAAGGGGGTCCAAAAAATTTAGTCGGGGACTTGAGAAAAACCCCATCCTAGGGAACTTGTTGCAAAATGTAGGCGGTGAGGCCTGGGTGGGTCCATGCCCTAAAGAAGGCCCTGATTTTATGAGTGGTTTTGTTGGATTCTCTCTCTCACTGAAAGTGTTAGTCTCTAATATAAAATCTTTATTTCTTCACACCTTAATTTTTCTTCTCAGTTCTCCAAACCACCTGTCATGGCCCCTTATTCCATTTTCTTCCGTGGCTCCCTTGAAGTATCCCAGTACCACAAGGGGGCCATATGGCCCGCGGTTGAGAACCACTGCACTAGAGTTTTGACTCACATGCGCGTCGCGGCCCCTCAGCTGGATAATACCCTGCGTTGCCCAGGTTTTCTCAACATACTGGGAGCATTGAAGAAGTGACAAACCATTGTAAAGGAATAAACATGTCTGAAGTGCATTGTTAGTGATCCGCGGTGAACAAAGTAAACATTCTGAAAGTCATTGTTGAGGCCCAAGAACCATTGCGGCCCGACAATTTCGGGCATTTGACCTGTTTTCACGAACTTCACTTTGACTTTAACTTGATTAATTTGATTCTTCTTTTTACATAATTTTTAATTTCCTTTCAGTATATGTAATCTTTGACGTATCAATAAATAATGGTTTTGCCGGAGATGCCCTGGACCCAGTGGCGTAGCCAGGAGCGGAGCAGAGGGAGCAAATGCTCCCCCAATCAAAATTCTGCCAACATTGGCACCTATCTTCCTAAAAATGACTAACGAGGTCTTCAAAAATTGCGACAAAAAAACATGTTCTGAAGTTTTTACTGTCATTCTCTGTTGATTTTACTGAGGTTGATTATACTTGCTTAGAAGGGGGGGGGGAAGGGGGTTTAAGCTTCTTTTGTAGTTACACTGTGAGCTCCCATAGATTTCACGAGTATGCACTGGAAGGATAAGGTGAGGTGCGGTGAACTTTTGGAAACCAGCAATGAGTCAGAGTTAGCTTATGTATGGGTCAGTGGGGGGAGAGAATTCGGTGCTCTTGAGATAAAACACCCGAGGTCAAACACAACAACAGGGTTTGTTCCAGGAAATGCTAGGTAGGTCCTCAAGTAAAAGAGCTCCAAGGCCTGGAAGTTCCTCAAGCTGAGGAACTTCAATCTTTAAATGATTACAATAGTTCACATGTACAAATATTGCGGTATCATTGGGAGTTCCAGCGCCCGCTTGACGACTTTTTTCCTTCTTAAGGAAAAAAATGGAGAGCAGTGATTGGTGAAAATTCTTGAAGCGAGTTTTAAACCCGCTTTTTCTATTTCCCATGTGAACGGAGCTAATGAGATAGTAAATGACAACTGCGTGATAAACGTTGGATCCACCAACACATATGTCCGCTCGGACAGACATTCTAGATCAAATCAATACATAATTCTTTTAACCCCTCTGCAGGTCTGGTGTCAAAATGGCACCATTTTTCCCAAGAGGTTGGGCGGCTTCAGACAGCACAAATATATGACAGAAATTATTCCAAGAAAATGACTGACACCTCCATCTCTTTTCCCCATATGTACTTGATGGCCGTGTACATACAATCAAAATCAAAGATTGACACAATTAAGCATACACTATACCAGCGGTTTTCAACCGGTGCTCCGTGTGCACTTCCCAGCGGCGGCTTGAGGAAAAATAAAATTAGTAAATTTGATAAATGAAAAAAAGAGGACTACACACACACAGATAGTTCCGCCATATATACAAAAAGGGCTCCTCGAGTCAAACAGGGCTCCGATATAAAAATTCTCAAAAGGGATCCGCGAGTCAAAAAAGGTTGAAAACCGCTGCACTATACAATTGATAAAAGCAAGTTTTTGAGTAAGGAAAAAGGAGGGCTTTAGAATGTACATGAACTGCGGTTGCCTCTCACAAAGATATACTTTCTTCCAGAAGCTTGTGTCCGTTTTATAGTATCATTGCTTCTCTACCACTTCAATACTGATATCTTCATACCCTAAGTGGAGTACTAAATTATTTTTTCATCAAGTGGTCAATATTTTTTCTAGATATTTTCTTTTCCTTAATATTCGATTATTGAGTACATTTTTGAATAAATATTTTCTTTGTGTTCATACAATATAAACTACTACTATGTATTAGCATTTGTTTATACAGTATTAAGTAATACAGTTGCCTTCATAAACCAGCCGTGCACTATACTGGCCCGACCAGCAATGTGGCGTTTTCGGGCTGATTTCTTTAGTGTCTGGAAGTGGAAAACCTATTAGTCTCTCCAGGGCCCGACTTTGATATGAGGAGCCATGGAGAAAGCAGAAATCGTGGGACTCTTGCAACTTAGATCAAAGATGTTTCATCTTCCGGACCCCCAAATTTATGATCAGGGGCAAATCTCTCCCTGCCCATGCGGAAATCGCACCTTGTTCGTATCTATGCACAGAAATTTTTTCCAACTACCTTCCGGTAATCCGGTGATTTCAGTACTTTATCCTGGAAACCCACTTTCTCTGTAAGATCGATCTTTCAGCAGCACCATACACTATAACGCCGATGTTATATATTTGACCCACGTTGCTATATTTTCTCTTAATGTTATAGAAAAAGAGGTCGAATTAGTAAAGAATTGAGCACTTGGCGGGCAAAATGGCCGGACTAGTGAGAATGTACTGTATACTTTTTGAGATCTTGGAAGCGATGTCATGTTAATGCTGTATACCAGGAGCAGTGATTTTGCAAAATCTGTATATGTATGCATTAGAAAAACAGCTGCAGATATATCACTGATTATAGTACTCTGGCACAAGACATTATTGACATCGGGTATATAAAAATGGTAGTATTAGTAGTAGTGAAATGGTAGTTCACTACCATTAGTAGAAATGGAGTGAAAATAACACCACGAACTGGTTGCTCCAGAACTGGACAAATCTCCAAAAATTTACATGCTCGAATCAATATTTTATGTACTAGCGCTGGATACATATGTAGGCAGAGAAAGAGGAGCATGGAAACGATCATCCCCTCCCTGTTCAGTGAAAAAAATTATGTATTATTGACATAGGTGGCAGGGTGGAAGTAGAACTTCGCCGTCCGCTCCCGTTCACTATACACGCTACTTCGGTGATTCGCAACGCCCCCCCCCTCCCGTTCGATGAGTTTGCATTCACCAATAGGTCGGGTATTTAAAATTTTTACATGCCCCCAAGGTTGTCGGACAATAGATTCCTTCAGCCCTGGTTTCCTCCCCAAACAATAGCATAAATTTACCTAATGTATTGTGTCAAAACATCGCCGCAGGAGTTCATGAATTTATACCTCAATCACACCTTCAACATTGAATTCATCAATTCTCATTACGATGTGTGCGCAGAATGCATTCTTAAATAACGAAATTCGTCAAAATTATGAAAGTCAATTTCAGACTCTAGAATCAACTGCTTCCGAATTAGCGGGAAAATGCGGTATTCCTGTCGAGTTCAAAAAATACAGGATGCGAAAAAAAACTTTTCCATGATAAGATCACCAAAGATGAAGTTGTGTTGAATAGTCGAAGAAACTTCATCACGAAAACATTTCTAGTCTCAATACATTCCATCATTAACATCTTAACAGAAAGACAGGCAGTTCGAAGAAACAGCAAGCAACTTTGTCTCCCTGGATCCGATTCACTTTTTAGAAGACGAAGCGCAAGAAGAAAATCGCTGTTTTGGCTAAAGAATACGATGATGTCTTAGTTAAAGACGAACTGGTGAAGGAATTTCTTTCATTAAGAAACCTATGAAAAGATATATGGGACGACATAAAAGCATTAAATATCAGCACAATGCTAAAATTCATGATTACACATGGAATGAACGCAATTTTTCTAAATATGGAAAAAGTGTAGACTTTATCTAACTTTGCCAATCAGCAGCTCTTCTGCAGAAAGATCATTCAGCAGGTTAAAAATTATAAAATATTATTTAAGATCGACCATGAAAGAAGAAAGATTAGCGGGATTGGCTTCGTTGTCGATAGAAAGGAAATTAGCTAATGAGCTTGATATTCAAAAAGTAATTGAGCACTTTTCAAAGATTAAAAAAAGGCGGAAAAAGTTCTGATTATGAATTTTGGTCTTGCAAAAATTCGCGTCAAAACTCAGAGAATAAGTGGATCATATAGGTTTTTATCGAACTTTTTCAGCTTCACTCATGAGTACAAAACTGTAACAAACATATCCCATGATAAAAACAATATTACGCAGTTCTAGAAACCCATAAATATTTTTTTTTCACTGTCGTAACAAGTTCAATTTCTTATATATATATATATATGAGGAACGAAAAACCCTATATATCTTGTGTAGTTTACACCAAACTATTTTATTTCCTTTTTTATTTTCAGTTAAAAAAGTTGTGTGAAAAATAAACACGAAAACAAAACGTAAGCAAATGAAGTTTTTATTGAAATTTTAACAAATTTCTCTGTATACTTAATTTTTTTTAAATTGCGCCAATATGAGGAACAGAATAAGGCGCCTTATTATATTTCGCTCCCCCACTGACACAAACCGGGCTACGCCACTGCCTGGACCTCCCCCCTTCTGGGGGGGGGGCAAAGAGCTTACATTGCTTCTTGCGAAGAGCCTGGGTGTCTCGCGGTTTCTACAGTGTTAAAGCTCAAATAATCTGCCATTTTTAAAGAAATTTTCTCAAATTCAAATCTATTCCGCGTTTGTATAGGCAAGACTCAACTATGGCATGTTGAAGAAAAGTCGGTCAGCTGAGTAGCAGATATTAGCAACTAATTTCACCTTTTTCATAAACTAAACATGTTAAAGTATGTTGAGAAATGAATTTCAGGAGGTCACATCAGGTCATTTTTTTCTACCGCCACTCACAAAACTTTTTTTTTAAAATAACTTGACATATATTTTTTAACAATTTATTTTTTAATAAAAATACCAAAAACGAAATCCAAAATGTATTTCTAAATTGCTAACACACTTGAAAGAAAAGAAATAACTGCGTAAAATTCCCTGGAGGGCTCTGTAGGTTTAGATTGATGTGCGGTATACTGCTACTTCAGGGGTGCAAGCTCCCCTTATCCATTTTGAAGCAGAAACGTTCATTTTTGGAGCAGAACTAAAAAGTAACTGTACCTGCAATATAAGGAGTAATTTTTCTGTGAAATGGTTGGAACGAATAATTGTAAATAAATTTCCTTCACAAATTAAAGTCCATTTAATTTTTTTCTGAAGTATCTTATCTCTGTCACTATTAAAACATGCATTACTGAAATGACGCATAAAAATTATTAGACTCTTTTCAAATTAAGCACCATGGATGCATACTGAAAATCTAAGCAGCAAGAATTCCTGCTGCTTGAACACCAAAATCTTGTTCATCCTGATATGGCAAAAAAAAGTGCGTGCAGAATATAATAAGGGTTTCCAGGGAAAAAAAAAGTTAGCTTCTCACAGAATTTAAAGAAATTATTAAATTAAAAGCGAAATGCAAAAAAACGAGAAAAATAT
This sequence comes from Pholcus phalangioides, assembly GCF_987345545.1. Taxonomy (NCBI): domain Eukaryota; kingdom Metazoa; phylum Arthropoda; class Arachnida; order Araneae; family Pholcidae; genus Pholcus; species Pholcus phalangioides. The sequence goes on along the minus strand of NW_028301612.1, from coordinate 256,655 downwards.
AAATACCTTATTTACTTAAACAATTTCTCAACATAATAAATTGGAAATGTTTTTTTTTCTGCTGTTTTCTGAGCCCGAAGCCTGTTACAATATTTTCTATACGAATCACGAGTTGCTTTCAGAAGTTCAGCATCTTAATGACAATTTTTAGCAAATTTTTCATGCCCTTGAACATAAGATTTTGTGTCTCTTACTCTTTTAAAGCATTGGATGGACAGATTTCTCACTGTACAGACAGACTTTTGTTAACACTGAACTCTCTTTCACTGTCTGCATTACCAAGTGCTAAAGATAAAAAAGCCTTTCACCAAAACTGGCAAAATTTTGAACTTTAGGCTGCTTTCAAGGTTACAAAGTTTGAATATGTCTGCCCAATATCTATCTATTCTCTGAACTGATTTCACTTGTAATTCTTTGCATTGTAGAGCAACCCATTCATCACACATCATTGATAGTTCTGTTGGTGATGCAATGTTAAGCAACATCCCAGCAATACGTGTGGGAGTAATGTACCATCCCAGCAATGCATGAGAGGGTGCAAACATTTCATTCTCTCCAACATGTTTTGGAAAGGTAGGACATTTATATATAATTGGTATCTCACAGAAGTTATGTATATATAAAATGAGTACAAACTCCTTCCTTTGACTATTGTTAAGAGCATGCCCCTCCTTCACCAACGCAGGGGCGGACCGTGCGGCCATATTGGGCGCCGCTCTAGGAGAGGTGCCAAATGGAGTTGAAAGGGTGAAAAAAGCTTTGTCTATCAAAAAAAACGTAGTCAGTAGCACCAAAAATAGGTTCTGCATGGGTAGATTTTTTCCTTGAGCTGGCCCTGTTCGCTAAATCCGGATTTTTCGCGATGTGAAATTGTCACGATCGGCAACCACCGATGATAACCACACGACCGCATAGTGGCTAGACGACAAAACTATGGATGTTTTGGCTGGAGTTCTTACAGATCCCGTTTTTTCCCAATGATCTCCGAAAAATTTCGGTAATTTAAACGAGTAAACCAATCCCCCTTTTCGATTCTTCGCAAAGGAGCGTGTGCAATCTTGCGGGAAATAAAGCGAATTCACGCCGTAGATACGCTGTCTCTGAACGCAGGTTGGTAGCGGAGAAATTACCGTTATTTTCAGTATATAACCCGCAGGAGAAAAAACGCTCTCCGAAATCGGAAAATTCGGCACATTCATTCAGGGACTTTGATAGCCTGCGAGTTATACCAATAACGAGAACCGTTAATGGACTACTTCAAAGTAGTACAACTGCTTTCCAAAGTCACGTCACGAGATGACATGATTGTGGTAGATGGTGGGAAGTGAAAAAAAATTGAAAGTTCCCCTTCCATATCTTTTTTTCTTGTCTTGGAAAGAACGCGTTCCGTGAACAAAATTTTCATGCTTCTTTTACCTAAATTCCGGGTATTTGACACACTACGTGCATAAGCGGTACCTCCGCGAACCACAAACAAGAATTAGCGCAAATGCGCGGGGATTCGGCGCCCTGGCACACCATGTAGCAAGAGAACCGTTTCGGCGCAGTTTGGCGCAGCTCTTGCACCCCTGTGCTACTTGAATCACCCACATTGGAGCTCCTTCTGGGAGACAACTAAAAGGTGATGAACGAAAAAAAACGTACATCGAGAAGCAGGGGGTCATTCACTCTTCATCTGTGGAAAAATCAGGGTCCAACGGCAAACAACTTTTTTGGGGTTTTTGCCACGATATTCGCAAAATGCACCACTGTGAGTCGCCGCAGTGGTGGTCGGCTGAAGTTGGTTTCCTGTGGTTCACAACTTTGAGGCGCGAATGCGAGCCGATCTCCCCATTGAAAAGTCTCGCCACAGGCAGCAACAGGCCAATTCAATAATTACACTTCACTCATAGTTAGAAAAAACTGGTGGCAAATGGCAGCACTACACATATAACAAGCATTACACAGAAACAAACTTCACGTTAGGTTTCACTACTCGCACACTCCAACGTGTACCAATTCGTTAGAGGTTCCGCAGAAGCGGAATATGGACGAGGTACATGTATGGTTTAGTAGCCTTCAAATAGCACTGAAATTAACAGAAATTGATTATAATAACATATAAAGGTATTTGTATTTCTCCGAAATTATAACTTGAAAGAAAATCTTTTTTTGCATTAAAAAAATATTTTTTTATCGTTGAAGGGGGGCGCACGAGCTTCCCCCTATCCCCCCGTGTACGTCTCTGATCCCACCAATATGCGTTACGATTCAGAGGGGCAGAGCTGATGACGAAATTTTGCTGACAAGGGGGGGGGGGGGTCAAAAATGACTAAAAATTTGCTGAAAGCGTGTTTTTACATTGCGCCCGCTATGGTTCACAGATAGCGTGCGTAAACGAACCAAATTTTTACGCGTCCTTTTCTGAAATTCTGGGTGTAGATATTGGCATCTCTTGAATGTTAGTTACTGTCCAAGACCATGAAGTAGTAAACACTAAAGTATTTTTTTCTATCCATTCAGAAATTTTTACTACTACTCTACTAGTTGTACCCTTAAACTAGGCCAAAAAAAAAAAAATAATAATACATGAAATAGTCCACATACAATCTTAAAAATGATACAATTTTTGCTTTAGCAGAACCATTAATTGCAATATACAATATTTGTAGTATTTGGCAGTATATCTATGATTTCCTCCTCTATTAAAATCAATTACATGAATTTTGTTGATAGGATTTGGTAAAAAAGTAGGACAAAACTGAGAAAGTAAGACAAAAGTAAGCCATTTTACCAAAAAGTAGGACAAGTGGGAGCCCTGTTAAAAATAAAAATATTTCTGAGCTCTTCTTACACGGGTAGGACATTACTAGTGAGTCTTGTGTCTTGAACTTGCATGACAAGATTTTATCAAATTTGAATAAGTCATATTTTTTCAAAACATAAAAATCATTTTCCATTCAAATAAGGAATGCAATGCGGACATTGCTTACAGATACAATAAACCTATTCATAAATTTGTAACTAACTTTTTCAGTAACCTCAATAATACTGAAGAAAAACATTGTTTTTGCAATGACAATAATTTGCATAATTTAGTTGATAGTGATTATGGACACCATAACTGGTAATCTTGCTATTATAATAAGTATGGTACGCTCAGAAATTCAACGAGTCTTCGCAAAAAAATTCAGACTTCAAAAAAGCTTTCTGGGAAACAGATCAATCTTGTATGATGTTTCAAGTAATATTAATATCTTTATTGTCATGATTTCTCAGAAATATTCTTAGCCAGTTGAAGATTTTCAGGAATGGAAATTCAATGTAATTATATCGACATAAAAAATATTGAGTTTATATTGTTATTGGTCTGAATTTGAGGAAAAAAAGACTTTGGCAACTTTAAAAGGCTTTTTAAAGAAATTAGAAAGTACAGTAAAACCTCGATAACTCGTCATCTCATGTTATCGAAAAATTATGACGGCTTAAACGGAGTGACGACTTAAGCGAAGTGACGTCAGTTTCAATGCGTAATGCTGGGAAAATCGTATAAATTTAAAATAACATAACATTTATTAAAATATGAATTAAAATTACAATATTAATAAAATTTATAGATTGCAAAAGAAGAAATTTAAGTTTTTACCTTTTTAGAGCTTTTATTACTTAACTTACTGTGGTAAAATATACTGGTACAGTTTGGTTTATACTAGTGATTTTTAATTTAGACTAATCAGAGCAACTGCTAGGTTTTAGTTAGCTTTTCTTCGCAACAGAACTACAGCACATCAATTTTACATATACACGAAGTTTAATCTTTGTGTTTTAATTCTTTATCAGTTAAGTTCATGAAACAACTGCAAGGTAATCTTGGTAAAATGTATCAAGGTAATCTTTCATATTATAACTACAAGGTAATCTCGAACACAGGGTCCACTTTGAGGGAGGTGTGGAGGGCCCAGGGTAGGGAAAAGCACACATTAAAAGACCTCAACTTTGAAAAAAGTCTGGTTTTTTCAACAAATATAATTTGTTCAAATTTGAACACAATTCACCGCCATGCAATTCACCACTAGGAAAATTCACTGCCTGAAAATTCACCGCTAGGAAAATTTGCCGACAAGTTTGATGCGAGTCAGTGAGCGATTGAGTTACTCAGGCAATGAGCAAGAGAGTGAGCAATTGAGTTACAGAGTCAGTGAGCAAGAGAGTGAGTGAGCAAGCTACTGAATGGATAAGTGAGCTACTGAGTGGATGAGTGACCCAGTGAATAAGTGAGTGAGTGACCTAGTGAGTGATCTTAAAGATATGGCGGAAAGTTCTAATAATGACTTTATTAGAAGAAATTGAGGTGATACGGAAAAAATTACAAATTGCTGTTGCACAAGAGAATATATTCAATAATTCCATTAACTCTATATTTTACTCAGAATCTTCTAACGAGACATTAAAAGGAATAATAACAGAGAACTAAAAGATAATAAAGTAAGTGGATACGTGATGAATTAACTTTCTAATAATTAAAATCATCTGTTATCACTTTGATATTATAAAAAACATTGTTGATCATCAGTAAGCAATGGATTATTTTTTCATGATGAACTAGCTGTTACCAGCGACTTCATTGGTGTGGATTCTGCAATCTCAGATTTACTCAGCAATGATTACCCCCCCCCCCCCCCAATACCACTTTAACACCTCATGATCTCCATGGGTGATGAACTTTCAGAAATTCCATCTTATTAGTGCGTGTCTACATCTATATACTGTATATAAAATAACATGTCCTGAAACTCATTCATCATCGCTGAGCCAATACCGCTGAAGCTATAAATATGCCATTAGGTCGATATTGTAATATATACAATATAACATAGAACAATCAGATTTTTTAATCATTTGTGACACTACTAGGTTAAAACTAACTAATTCACTCACTTACTAGGTCACTCGCTCAATCACTTAATCACTCACACACATACTCACTAGGTTACTAACTCACATACTCACTAGGTTACTAACTCACATACTCACTAGGTCACTCACTCATTCAATTACTAGGTAACTTACTCATATACTCAGTAGGTCACTCACTCACTCCTTGCTCACGACTCAGTGTAACTCAATCGCTCACTCCCACGCTAACTGACTCGAATCGAACTGTTGTCTGCGAATTTTCCTAGAGGTGAACTTTCTGGCGATGAATTTTCCGGCGGTGAATTTTCCTAGCGGTGAATTTTCCTGGTAGTGAATTGTTGGTCGGTTAATTTTCTTAGCGGTGAATTGCATGGCGGTGAATTTTCTGGACACGAAACTTTAGTCTGCAAATGAACTTCCCCAGCGTAACTTTTGTTACCGGAACTGTTCTGTTTTGGAACATAGGGCTTTTATGGTGACTTTTTAGCACATGACAATGTTGTTAACAAGCCATTTTTTTAAAGGAATCCATAGAAATTACCTGCTCTTCTATCTCAAACTTTTTCCATGGTGACGAGTTAACCGAAATTAGCAACGAGTAAACAAGGGTTTAATAACACTGTTGTCTATGAAAGCTGGAAAGGCCTGAAGAAAAACGGCGACTTACCTGGAGTGACGACTTATTAGGGTGATGACTTAACAAGGTTTTACTGTATTCAGGAAAAATTCATTATCGAAGATAAAGCAGCTAATAATTTTGAGATTATTTGCAAGTTCTTTTATAATAACTTGTTGCTTAACAAGTACAACAATATTAACACATACACTAAAATATATAATAGTATGTACGAATAACACAAAAATATGTAATAAATAACACATACACTAGACCTATGAAAGAGATAACAGGAATCTTGCTATTCTCAAAAAACTTAAAATAAATAATTTTTTGTCACTTGTTGTCCATGTATTTTTGTAACTATTAAATTTCACACACAAAAATCCTATCAAATTTAGATTCATCACATGTGGCACCAACTGTTATAAAAAAGTGATGGTGGCAAAAGTTATTTTAAAATTCTAAAAACGTTTTGGTCAAAAGAGTTGGAAGAACCCACTTTTATCATAAAAACAATGAATAAGTTTTGAATTTCTAACGAAAATCTAAGATAAAGAGCATTGAAACTTTTGACTTTGAAAATTTATTTATCAATATTCCACATGAAAATATCTTAAATATCTGTAAACCTTTATATGAAAAATATAACATTAACTTTGATAAAAGTCATTGGTATAATTTCATAAAATTTTGCATATTTGAGAATTATTTGTTTAATAACATCAATGTTTATAAACAAATTAAGAGTATACCCTTGGGCACGTGATTCTCCAGTGCATTTGCAAATATTTTTTTAAAATTTTTTTCAAACTAAAATTCTCACCAAACATAAAAAAACCATGGTATTCAGGTACATTGATGACCTCATTATCTTTAACTTTGAAATTTTCCTGGAACTAAATGGGTAAATATGTCCTATTGACTTGAAACTCAAGGGAACCAATCATGCCTCACCCACAGCTGATTTCCTCGACTTAAAAATTTGTCAGTATAATTGTATTGCATATACAGTATTAGTATAATAAAAAGTTAAAAGTTAATTTTCTATCAAATTTAAATATCAGTATCAGAATTTTGAAAAGTATTTTTTTTCGGACACCTTTCTAGAATCAAAAAAGCATGTAACAATGCAAATGATTTTCTTAAGGTATCCGACTACCTTTTTTGTCACTTTTCTGTAAAATGGTTCTGGAGTGAACTTTAAATACATTTTTTGATAGAAAGTGTCTCGAAATGGTGAAAACAGTGACAAAGTTTGGTCTATCTATTATATTTTCTATGAAAAAGTCGTTTTATGTCAAATTTTAGGCAAAATTCATGTGATATTCGAAACACGATTGCAAAAAATTTTATTAATGAAATGCTTTGTGATTTTCACAGCGCATTCAGCTAGTAATGTTGCAGGTTATGAACCAAAACTTAAAGGATTGCATGATATGTTCATAAGTTACACCAAAATATGTTTAAGTACGTGTGAATTTTTTTGAAATTTCATCCTGCATTTTGTCTATAAAACACTGTAATTCAAAAAAATATATGTGATAGACCTTAGATTTTGGTTCATAACCTCAACAATATATAGCAAAATAGCAGATTAAAATTTCGTAAGGATGCAATAAATCAATTTTTACAAATCATGTCACGAAGTCAAGTAAAATGCCAAAAATAGCATTCTTTGTAAAACATGTTTAAAGTTTTTATTCGCGCATTACTTGTATGTAAAAACGCAACACTAAGGTGAACGTAACTTTGATTCTAAGCATCATATAAACAAAACAAGGCCTGTTTTGGAATCACAACAAATATCGAAGAAACCATCTTGAAACCATCAAAGCAATTGCGATAGACAGGGGGTTCAACACCAAGATCGTTGACGAATTAAGTAGAAAATTCTTGAAACCGGCACGAGGAACCACTCTAGAAAATATTACAGAGAGACCACTCAGAGAAAGTGTAGTCATACCCTACGATCCAATACTCTCACTGAAGATCAAACCGATTCTTAAAAAGTTTAATCTAACAACCATAGATGTGCCCACTAAAAACTTTGGTTTCATGCCCCCTACGGATGCTATACCGCAGAATAAACAATGGGGCATTTATTACATTCCATGTGGTGATTGCTCTCTTGGTTATATAGGACAGACAAGGAGACCCATAAAAGCAAGATTAAATGAACACGCTCGCTGTGTTAAGAATCAGGAATGTGAAAAATCGACCATCGCCGCTCACTGTTGGCAAAAAGGCCACAAATTCAAATTTCAAGAAGCAAGAGTTTTTCACAAAGTCAAGTCCACAGTTGATCTAGATTTCTACGAAGGCACATATATTCGGGCCTTCAAAAATATACTAGTGAACGATAATAAATCTACACCCCCGATCGCAACACCATGGCTTAAATTCATTTCGAGCGGGAATTACAAGAAAATTCGAATGGACCAATCGGATAGCACTACTCCGCAAAGGTCCAATCAGGACGCTGCATTAGTATCTCACGCAGGCTCACAGCTTCATTCTGACCACGACGTTTGAAGTGAACAGACGTACTTCTTCCGCTGAGCAACCGAGCGTGAAGATTTGGTATTCAACCCAAATGGGAAACTCGGTCAGCGAAACTAGTGGTTAAATTTTTCCTCTGAAGACGGCATCCATTGGTGTTGAAATGCATTAGGACTTTTATTATTTTTTGTGTATTTGCCTTATTCGTTGGTGTCTTCTAAACAACAAATATCGCTTTTATAAAAAATAAAAAAAATAAAAATCCATAATGACGTTTTCAACATAGTCGGAAACCTTAAAGTCTTTTCTGATTTAACAAATATCTTCAGTGCAACAGTTTTTCATCTTTCTTCATGGTCACGGGGTTTAAATTTCACCCACGTTTTTTTTACATGTTAGCCGATCGTCATAGTCTCATGCTTTTATGATACAAATACAACGCCACAACAGGCAAAATGCCCAACGAGGTAGCTGAGAAAAAGATAACCATAACAAATATGGATGTCATATATTTCAAAAATACAGCAACCCAATTAAAAACACAATCACAAAAATTATAAACAATATATACACAAGATACAATGCCCATAAAGAATATTATGGTTGTCTTATATTAAAATTCTCAATAAACATCAAAAATCATGGTATTCAGATACATTGATGACCTCATTATCTTAAACTTTGAAATTTTTCTGGAAAAATGGCAACACGCCGTAATGTTTGTAAACACGCGTCTACAACAAGCTCTGCAAATAAACATTAAATATCATGAAATTTGGAAGTACTGAACACAGAGGTGAGAGATATTGATAAAATAATGTTAGTATGAGTTCAAAATGTTAAATTAAGCACGTTAGATGTAAGTAAAATCTAAAAAAAGTTAATTAAAAGATATTGATAAAAAGTGAAGAAAGAAAAGGGCGATGATAGAGCTGCCATCTGTGATACAAAATAGGTACTAAAAGATCAAATCTTAAAGTGTCTCGGAGAACATTTTTACACTGAACTTGCAATGAGCTACAAATAAATATGGATGAATGTAAAACCTGCAAGGATCCCGTATATGACAAGAGTGAGTTTTTCTGTTGTGTACAGTGTGGAAGGTTTTTTCATCCGAAGTGTGTTGGAACGATATATAGCGTTAGGAAGATGGCAAAGAAAAAAAAGGAGGAATATAGATGCAAAGACTGTAAAAATGAGCTGAAAAGTGCTACTAGAGATGAAACAGGCAGGAAACAGGCATGTTGGGCTTCTGGAAATGAAGAGGATATGGATGAACCTTTGGAAAAAATGCAAAAAATGCTCAAGGCATTTAAATATCAAATGCAAAAGACCATGGATCTAGCAGTAAATATAAAATCACTCAAAAACAAGATCAACTTACCAAAGAGGTCCAGGAGGTTGTGAAAGCAATAGAATTCCAATCAAAATCAATGGAGGATGTAGGAAAAAAAATTGAAAATATTCAAAGAACAGTTGAACAGATTAATTCTGATGTTAAAAAAACAAAAATAGAAAATGAAAAGTTGAGAATGGAAGTAAACGATTTGAGACAAAGAATGAATGATATGGAAACAAGAAGTAAGAGAAATAATATAGAGATAAATGGAATCCCAAAAACAAAGCAAGAAAATATAAATGAAATAATGAACACAATGAAAACAATCCTGGGAATAAACGAAACAACAGAGATAGAAAAAGCCCACAGAGTGCCTTCGAGAAACACTAGTAAACAGAAGCCAATAATTGTTAGGTTCCATAATGAAAGGTCAAGGAATCTCTGGATGGAAAAAGCCAAGCGACAAGATAGTCTAACAGCTGACAAAATAAATCCAGATTTTCAGGATGACAGAGTATACATCAATGAACACCTCACACCAGAAAATAAGAGACTATTCTACGAAGCAAGGCAAGCCAAAAACAGACTTGGTTACAAATTCGCTGGGGCAAAAGATGGAAAGATTTTCCTCCGGATAGATGAGAAATCGAAAACACTTAGAATATATGCAGAAGATCAACTACAGAGACTGAACCCAATCTCAAGTGACAATGGAAATTGAAGAAACAGATATGATAGAGGATCAACTGCCTCTGGAGGAAATTCAAGAAGTGAGAAAGGTGATAAGGTGTCATAGCATAAGAAATAGAACACTTACATTTTTAATAATCAACATACAGAGCCTTAGAACGAACTTTAACAATCTTTTGATTTTTCTAAGAACACTAAATGAAAAAATTGACATAATTTGTTTAAGTGAAATATGGATAGATGAAAATGAAGAATTCAATTACTATATATCAAATTATGAGCATCTCAATGATTATTATTGTTACACAAATTCTAGAAGTTACAATAGATCAGGGAGAGAAATTATGTATATAAATAAAAAAATTAAATCACAAAAAAAGCATACTAATTTCACTACAGCAGAAGATTTGTTTATACACCTCACAGGATATGATGTTAATATTTTGCTCTTGTACCGTTCACAAGCATACACAATTACACAATTTAATGAAGAATTAGAAATCAATATGAAAAAATTGAAAAGCAACATATTAACTGTTGGCAATATCAACATTGATCTATATAGTAAAACTAATGGAACATCACAATATTTAGACATAATGGCCTTAAATGGATTCGAACCACTACACAAAAAAATAACACGAGAAACAAAGGAAAGTCACACATGCATAGATCACATATTTTATAGAACAAAAGACAAAACTTCACAGTATTTAACACTAATATCACTGACCACTACCCAATATTAGGAAGTATAACCTTCCTTTAAAAACAAGAAGAGAATTTGAACAATGAAAATGATGAAATAACGAAAATAGATTATATAAAGGTTTGAACAATTCATATCAAAAATAAATTTCAATTGCATATGAGAAAATGACTCGGTACAAAATAAATACAGACATCTCTTGGATATAATAACATTAAATACTAATCTCTGGACTAAAGTTTCAAAAAATTACCCTAAGAAAAATAAAAAACAATGGATAACTAAGGAAATACTTGACAGAATAAACCTGAAGGAAAAGTTATACAAAAAACATTAAAAAAATCAGCACATAACCTTATATGAGAACGAGTACAAAAGTTATAATAAAAATTTGAAAATTTATATAAAAAAGGTAAAACAAGAATACTTCCAGAGGAACTTTAACGCTTGTGAAAAGAATAAACAACTGCAATGGCAATTTATTAGAAGAAATGTATTAAATAAAGATTGTAACAGGCAAGCTGTTAACAAGGATGTACAGTAATACTTTTATTCACGAGACACGTGAGATTTAAGTTGTATCGAGAGACGAACACACTCTTGAGGAGTTCGATTTTAACCTTCATGACGGAGGGTTGTGTGTTTCGCAGGTTAATGCAAAATAAAGGAATGCTTCATGTTCGTCGCTTCGTATACACCTCACCAATCGTCACATTGGCGCCCAACTTTTAAAATAGACGCGTGAATGTTTTTTAGCTAAGCGGACATCCTAATTAGGTACCAAGTGAGTGAAAATGGCATATTTAGCGAAATATCGAAAAGACGAACTCCGTCGCCTTGCCGAAAAGATGGGCGAACCTACCGAACCCAAGATGAAAGTGATAGAGCTGACAAAACTTATTACGTCCAGTAAAGAATACGACGAGGCCTTTGCAAAAGGAGTGCTACAGACCCTCGTAGAAGAGAGAATTCGATAAGAAGAAGCAGAAGAAAAAATTCGACGAGAAGAAGCAGAAGAAAGAATTCGACGAGAAGAAGCCAAAGAGAGGAACCGGCAAGCAGAAATACAGTTCAAACTCGAGAGAATGAGGACAGAAGCGGAGAAGTGCCAAGCTTCCGTTCGACCGCCTGTGACAAATCGGGACTTTCAAGTGTCAGTTCCACGTTTTGAATCATCGGATGACATTTCATTGTTTCTGGTCCTGTTCGAACGACACATGGGATTACACCAGATTCCGGAAGAATTGTGGATTACGTATTGCAACGTCCCTTACGGGAGTTGCTTGCCCGGTTCGAAATATCCAGTAATAAAGTGGCAAACGACAAGTGGAAAATGATTGCAAATAAACTTTCGTATGAAATATTATTATTTATTCAAATTAATTATAGGGTTAGTCAATTTTAACAATGGATTAGTATAACGTGGAGCCCTCTATTTGACGTTAACAGTAAAGATACTGGCTCACCAATTGCTGATCATCAACAGTCAACTTGTATAGTGATCGGACATCCGATGTTGTTAGCCTTTCCCGTAAATATCAGAAGTTTTCTCGGTTGAGAGCCGGAACACCTTGATCAGTTCCTGGGGGCCTCTCGGTTGAGGGCTGGACCACCTTGCTCAGCTCCGGGGGGCCTCTTGGTTGAGGGCCGGACCACCTTGATCAGCTCCAGGGGGCCTATCGGTTGAGGGCCGGACCACCTTGATCAGCTTCAGGGGGCCTATCGGTTGAGGGCCGGACCACCTTGATCAGCTTCAGGGGGCCTATCGGTTGAGGGCCGGACCACCTTGATCAGCAATGAAGAACTTTGACTGTGAAGATTATTTAATATTTTTGATTCCGGACCTGCCGGAAAACGGATTCAAACAATGTAAATTATTGCATTTTAACAATTCAGCCTAAGGCCAATGGATACGGTAGCAAGACGGTGAACCGTCCTACTAGAGGGAACGCTGAATCAGCCCTGTTACAACGTACGGCCGGTATTTAAAGGAAAAACATCCGACCGCACGTGTCTGATCAAGCCAATCGGCTTCAAGGTCACCTCATTTGCATGCGATCGCAGGCGGACATCACGATCAGCCTTGATCGTCGCCATACGATCACAGCTGCAGACTAGTAACATTAATGACAACAAATCACGTGACGGCGACTACGGACTTTTACGCTGGGGGATCATCAGCACGTTACAGTATCTCATCAATAGCTTACCGAAAGAGGTGGCTAGGATCTGTGCCAGGGAGCCTGACGAGAAGTTCAAGAACTATCGGTATGTCGAGGAACTGCTGTTAAAGCGATTTAAGCTACATGCGGACAGGTTTCGATAACTTTTTGTAGAGCATCGGAAGAACTAGGAGAGTTCATGACGTGACTTTTATTTTGAGTTGAAAACGTATCTTGAAGGGTGGTTAACAGAAGTTAAGGTCACAATATTCGAAGACTTGATTAATCTAGTCATAGCTGATCAGATGAAGAAGAAGTGCCCTCCACAAGTGAAAGAACATTTCATCGATGTATGGGCCATGTTGATCTCCCCATCGGAACTAGCGGAGAAACTCAACGCGTATGAAGATGCCAGGAGTACTTTCACAAAGAAATTCAACCAGCAGTACGATGTAAAACAAAGCAAACACAGAGGACATATCCATGGACGTCATCGAAATCAGATGAACAGACACTTCCCATGATCAGCCTGGATGAACAGCGACCTGTAAATTGCTATGGATGTGGATATCCGGGGTTAATTAGAGCGCAGTGTCCGACCTGTAATCCTGAAACCACAGCGACAACCACTCAGTTTGGTCAGTTAGAACTGAATTTATGCTCTTCTGTAACAAAACCTGTAGCATTGTTAAAAATTCATGTAAATGGCAAAGTGGGAACTGCCTGTGCCGACAGCGGTGCTACGCACTGCATCGCAAGTGATACTCTGCATCGTATTTTGAAAGAGCGAAACGCCAAATTCCATCGGGAAACTATCGAGATGCGTCTTGCAAACGGACAGCAATCAACGGTGAATGTGTTGACCACAACGGTATTGGTCAACATCCAATGGAAGCGACTAAGGACGAAATTTATAGTTCTTCCTGGAATAATCGGTAACAGAACTCTTTTGGGAATCAACTTTCTAGAGAAAGCTGGTATCGTGTTGGATCTCAAGCGAAGGCAATGGTTCTTCGGGGAAAATACTCGGAAGCGATTCCACTTTGTGAACGAGTCTATGATTAAAACTGTTCAACATATATTAGAGGAGCATGTTAACTTGAATTCTTGCCAACTACGACAAGTTGAAGGAGAGCAACGGAAACAAGTGCTGAACAGTTCGTGGAAAAAGAATGAAAATTTTTTCAGTCCAGGGGGAGGAGACACTCCCGAAGGCGAAATTCGCCATGGTGATATGGCATCGGAACCTCAGCGGTGGGATCGGTCTAGACGTCTCAGGAACCAAACAGGTCACGTCTGTGACAATCCACGTCCTGCTGTCCATAGCGAAATCCACTGATCCGCAAGAAGCTTTCATCACCAACCGGCGCAAAGGCAACCACAAGTTACTCCGACAGACAGGCAAGTACTAGACTTACGTTTCCGCAGGAACGAACGAGTCGAACTTTCCGGTGCCAGGCGACGCAGTCCAGGATCACCAGGATATTATCACATACTGCATCGTTGTAAAATGCCAAGCCAAACAATAACGTCTAGCAATAGCTTCCATGAGTCAAGGACCCAAACAAGTATAAGCAGTGCTAGAGAAGGGAATGATAAATGCAGGGGGAGCGGTATTAAATATTCTGATCAAAACCCTAACGCGTGTCGATCAGAAGGTCGCAGCCATGCCCAAAGAAGTCGTGAAAACAGGTTGACTCCCATGCAAAGCCTTACAAGAGTTTCTGTGAAGCAGAAGGTGGAACAAAAACGGGATGAACGCAAAGGTTATGTTGACAATGGTTCCAAGCAGAGTTCTTGAAGGAAGAACTGGTCGACAAAGTTCACGCCACAACGAGATGGACCGTACCCTGTGCTAGCCCAGAGATCGCCTACGAGGTACATAGTCGCTGATCCGGCCAAATCGGGTGTCTCTGTCAGCGTATATCGTACTTCTACTCTCACACCATGTACGAAACCGGATGCTGTATCCGTAGTGCCATCACGAAAGAAGGGACGACCATGCAAAGTTGGAACTAACAAGAACACTGAACAACTTCCCATAACGCTGGTTCCTTGCCAGGACGGAGTAACCAAAGGGGGAGTATGTAACAGGCAAGCTGTTAACAAGGATGTACAGTAATACTTTTATTCACGAGACACGTGAGATTTAAGTTGTATCGAGAGACGAACACATTCTTGAGGAGTTCGATTTTAACCTTCATGAAGAAGGGTTGTGTGTTTCGCAGGTTGATGCAAAATAAAGGAATGCTTCATGTTCATCGCTTCGTATACACCTCACCAATCGTCACAAGATTTGAAAATATATATATTACCAAATTTTGAAAATCCAACAGAACTTGCAAATAAATTTAATCAAGAATTTATCACAAGAAATATAAATGATGATGAGGAAAACACAGATAATTGTATTTGTATAGAACAAGAAGCTTCCTCAAACACATCAATAAATTCCATGTTCTACCTCAAAACTAAAAGTCATATACTGAGACAAATTGTGGCAGAAATTAAAGAAAATAAAGCAAGTGGCTACGATCGAATTACACCTAAAATGATGAAAATTATCTCTCACTACCATATAGATGTATTAAAGGATTTAGTGGATTCCTCAATAACAAATGGAGCATTTTATTCTGAACTAAAATATATTCCCTCGTACATCATATATTTAAAACTGGAGATTCCAATGTTATTTTAAGTATTGTATTTGATTGGCTGGAAGCCTCACGAATCTCAAGCAAAGCCTGCTCAAAGAGGGTCTGATACATTCTCTTTGAAGGACATAGCAGGTTTGAATAAAAAACTTTGATAGACAGCAGAAAAAAATTTAGACCCGCATCTGTACATACTCTCTAACAACTATAGACCTATCTCAATTCTCCCGATTTTTTCAAAATTTTTAGAAAAGTGTATGAAATACCAACTGCTCAATTTCCTGAATCATCAAAAATTATTTTCAGCCAATCAATATGGATTCCAAAAAAACAAAAATACAGAAATGGCAATTCTAAAATTAACGGCCTTGATAAACAATGGAATAAATAAAAATAGATATTCGATAATAGTTTTTTTGGACCTAAAACGAGCATTTGATTCTGTGGATCTAAACATTTTAACAGAGAAATTATATCCAGCTGGTATAAGAGGAAATATCTTACAATGGTTTAAATCATACTACTACACTAGACGACAAGCTGTCATAATAGAGAAAAAAATTAGCAGTTTTCAAGAAGTAAAAAAAGGCGTCCCATGGGATCGGTCTTAGGGCCGATACTATTTTTAATTTATATAAATGAACTGAGTAAACTAAATCTAAATGGTAGCATTATATCTTTTGCAGATGACACAGTTTTCAGGGTTCATACTCATTTTCGTAAAAAAATTTCCCTGACTTTTCCAGGTTTTCCAGTCAAATTTTAAAAAAATTCCAGGTTTTTTTTTTAAATCAAAAAATTTATATAAATTAATAAAAATTTAGAAAAAATTAATTATATTATAAAATTATTTATATTAATTATAAAATTATTTATATTAATTATAAAATTAATAATTTTAATTACAATATCATAATGACATTATTATCGCAGATTTTTTTACACACATTCATGCTTTTCAAATACACCTGATGGAGAAGAAAAATGGAGCACAATTAAGGAATGAAAGATTTCCCTTTTAGGCAATTTCAATGCCCACAAGATTTAAGCCTTTACAGTTGTTTCCTTTGTGACATAATTAGTCAAAGATGTAGTTGGTTTCACTGCATCAAAATTCTTTACAGTTGGCTTGCACTCGCATAAGCGCTAGAACCGAGAAGCTACGCAATCGGGGGTTGTTCACTGAACTCTGATTTCACGTGCTTGGCATAGTTCTGGATGACTTATCTGTCCATGTTGCGAGTTTTACCGCAAAGCTGCCACCATACGGGTCATTTTTGACTGCTTCGATCCAATCATCCTACTGACGATCCGCTCAGACAAGTTTTCTTACAACGTATTGTTTTCAAATAAAAATACCCACGTGGAAAATCAAAACATACCCGTGCGTCATCTGTCGTTCCTAACTGAAGTCAACTTACAAAATTATCGCAACTGCGCTTTGTACCCATGGCTTTCTACAATGCGTAGATATGATGTTTCTGGGGAAGCACTAGGAAAAAGTTACGATAAAGTCATAGCAATACGCTTTTCCAAGCAGACTTACGAAATCCTCCTTCCTCCTTGGCAGTATCTAACGTTTTTTTGCGATATATTGCAATATTTTACGGATTATCAATATTTACAATGTTATCGGAATTCCCTTTTTCATCCCCACGGATTTTTTCCCCTCATTATTATTTTTGATCAATCTTTTTTCCCGAACAGACGGCAATCGTGACGATTTTCCAGGTCGTTGTCTGAAATTTCCAGGTTTTAAAGCAAAAATGGGCCATTTTCCCTGATTTCCCTGACTTTTTTTAGTAAAATTTTTTTCCCTTAACTTTTCCAGGTTTTCCCTGACCCGTACGAACCCTGGTTTTATATGTTGAGGATACAGAAACAGATAGTTTGGTTAAAGGAACAGAGAAGGACCTAACCAAAATAAATAACTGGCTAATTAAACACAAATTAAAAATAAATACACAAAAAACTAAATTTATGTGCACGAAAAAAGAAATATAAATGACAGTACAGAAGTTCACGTAAAATTACACACACACTGCCAATCACCTACTACATCAGTATGCAATTGTGAAGAAATAGGTAGAGTGTACAATTATGAATACTTAGGAATAATTATACAAGATAACCTAAAATGGAACATACATAGTGAAAAAATGATAAAAAAAAACTCAGAATGTATTCAGGAGTCATTTATAAACTTAAATACATAGTTGATAATAACTTCTTGAAAGATATCTTCTATGCATGGGTTTATTTAAACATAAATTACGGAATATGTGTCTGGGAGGAGCATATTATGAAAACATACGGAATCTATACAATCTTTACAATAAATTAAGATAATTAATAAATGTTCCAATAGAAAACAAAAACATACAGTGCCACATATTGACACTGAGACAGAACAACATGTACAGAATTTATAAATTTATCATCAAAAACGAAGAATGGTTAGTAAAAAATGAAAATAGAACCTAGAATAGATATAAATATATCTATCCAGTGCCTAAAAGTAACAAAACATCATTTCAAAAAAGTTTTTGTTACACCGCACCGAAAATAATGAACTTCATCTACTCTAGTAATTACACAAATAGTAATAAAAATACAGATTACGTCTTTATTATGATCAAAAACACAGATATTAATGCAGTACTTTGAAATAAATTATTGCACCAATGCCTATTAATTATATATATACTAAAATACATCTAATGAAGGAAAGAGCTGTTGCTGAGGGACAAAATCATGTAATTAAAATCATATAGGCCTGCTGGAAGGACTTCATAGTCCCTTGGGGCTACATAGTGTATGTATTATATGTGTGTGTGTTTTGTGTCGTGTAACATATGTTTGTATTTGTATATTGTATTATATATTTTGTATATTGTAATTTGCTGTTTGTTTGTTTTAATTTTAAAAAAAAGTATGGATAGCTTCTCGATTAATCCCAACTTCCATACTTCCATCTATAAAAGATTAATTTCAAAGAGTTTTTAATTTATTATTCTTGTAACTTTGAATGAAACAAATTTCATGAGGTAGTGTCTAAAAATTAATTTTTGTGTGGCTGATGTATTTTATGTGTTTTCAATTTTTTGTATTTTTCAATTTTGCTATTTTCATTTTTTCGGACTTCCAAAAAGCTTGTTTGGCAAAAAATGTCAGGGGAATGAATGGTAAAATATACCCATCTTTGGCTTACCATCATCAGAAACTTTTTTTTGCTTTTGGGACAGTGTGTGTGTGTGGGGAGGGGTTCCCCCCTTGAGAGAAAGACCTCCTCATTGTTCTATTAACTCCCTTTTTATGTTCATCTTTGTTTTAATTTTTCATTTAAATATATAAATGATATCAATTATACACCAATGTGCATAATTAAGGGAATTTACACATTGTGTCTAATTTCCCAAAAAGTACTGAACCAAACGTACTAATAATGCAGCCAAAGAAGCAAGCAAATATTCAGTGATGAATACATAAGCCTACAATTGCGTGTAGGCGGAGCTGTGATCACAAAGAGGATGATAAGCACATGAGGCATTTTCCGCGATTCCCGTGTTCGCACTCCTTGGCAGCATTCACTGTGTTTCTCACTCAAGAGTTGGGTAAAATTTATAAGCTATCAGGTAAAATGAGTAGCCACAAATATATGGATGATGGAATGAGATGAAAAATCATCTGTAGATTGGAGGCAGGGCAATCACAAGTGCAAGTGGCTGCAGAGCTCGATGTAACACCCACTGTCATGTGCAATTTGTGGAAACAGTTTGAGGACACTGGATATACATCAAGAATCTTGGACAAGGATGTCGAAGAGCCACCATGACCAATGAGAATCATAATTTATTTGGCACTTTCAGCATGGCGCCACAGGACTGCTACAGCATCCCAGCTCTTAATGACAGAAGACCTGCTATTTGTGTCTGCTCACTACAGCACAAAAGAGAGCACGTTTAGCATGATTCAAAACAGTCAGTGGTACCAAAAATTGGTTTTACTCTAAGGGAATGGTTGAGTCTTTTGGAGATGTAAGAGTTTGGCTAGAATACCAGAAGTATCGAAGTTAAGATGACCATGATAGATCTTATATAACAGGGTTAGTCGAGAAATAAGTCAAAGTAGCAGGGGGGAGGAGATTAAGTTTGTTTTCTAGTTTGAACACAAAGGACAAAAGATGATCATCGTGGATAAAATCGGTGGATTTATTTTGGATTGATTGAAGTTTATCTATATTAGTGAAGGTGTGGGGGTAGCAGATTTCAGCACCGTAGGAAAGTATGGGAGAGATGTAAGTTTGATAGCAGAGCAGTCTGATATCCCGAGGGGAATGTTTGAGGTTGCAGTGGAGGAAGAAAAGTTTATATGTATTGAGACATTTCGGAGGACGTAATCAACATGCTTGTTTAAACATAGGTCAGCTGAGATCATGACACGGAGGTATTTAATTTCAGAAATTCGGGATATGGTTAAATTATAGAGTGAGTAGACGTATTCAAGAGGAAGTAATTTATGAGTAACTCTCACGAAAACTGTTTTCGAAATATTGATAGGCATCTGCAATAGTGAATACCAGTCAAAGATAGAAACCAGAATATTTTGGAGAAGTTCTTGAGACTGTTGGTGAACGATGCGGGAAACAACGCAGTCATCTGCACAGAATCTAGTGATGCAGTTGAGGGATTCAAGAGGTCATTAATGTAAATCAAGAATAATAACGGGGAGAGGACCAATGCCTGAGGGGTACCAGACTTCACAGAGGCTGATGGGGAGTTGTGATCTTTAAAATGATAACATCAGCCTTGAACCAGACTTCAGTGGAGCACCATGATCTTCACATATGAGTCGAGATTCAGCCTAGACACTGACTCTCGAGGTACCCTCATCTGAAGAGAGAGCCTGGGACCCAATACCAACCCTCCCACATTAGGGAAATGCACAAAATGCACCACTATGGTAGTGGAGGTGTCACAGTCTAGACAGGCATCATGCTGGAGGGCGCGGTAGCCCAGGCCGATAAGATACTCGCCTCAAGTACCAAAAGGATGTTTAGAAGTGTTGCGAGTTCAATATCCAGTTTGTCCTTGTCAGAAAACTTTCCTGATACAGGGTACAACAGAAACAGCGACATGACCACAGAAAAAAAATGCTACCGCAGGGCATCCCCCATCAAGGGGTTAGCGCACCAATTCTTTCTCTTCTGATGAGTATAAAAAAAAGCCTGCCGTCCGGAATCTGCAATAAATTGTAGGTCCTGGTCTGATTAGCCCTCGTGAGCAGAAAATGACTGTGGTTCAAGAAAAATGATCAATGATCGTGCTGGATGGCCTCACACCCCTCCATGTGTTTTGACAGAGTGTCCCTGACTGTGCAAGGAGGTGCATAATTCTATATTAATTCTTAATATTCTATTTAAATTAACTGAGAGATCTTAGAGCCCATAGCACCATTTCAGTATCGTGTAAGATTGACTCGAGCAAAATGACAGAAATGACTTGGTTACAAACACAATTTTTGGCCAAAATAGGGTATTAGCAACCACAGATAATTCTTTTGTCTTTCCTTACAATATATATTACGTTCTTTTTTTTTTTTGGAGTCTTCCAACTGACAACTCTCTTCGACAATGCACACAGCACATTATGAAGACATGTTTTTGAGAATGACACTCTTTCTTGACCACTTCCAAAAGTACAGTGCAAAATGTGGAAATTACAAGGTCTGATATAAATAAGTGAAGGTGAACCAGATGATTTTACTGCGTTGTCCATCCCTTTTTTAAAAGGATATGTTTAAATTTTAGTGCTCAATGCCATTGCAATCAATTTTGACACTTTCATTTCTAACTCTTTGCTGATCATATAATTGGATTGAACACAATACATAAAACATGCAATCAAACTGAGAACAACAAAAAACAATAAAACTCCACAAAAAGTAACATTACGATGACACAGACACTCTGTGACCCTAAGGGACTGATAGTCCTTCCAGTGGGTCAATATAAGTTAAATTAGAGTGTTAATTGAATTATGCAACAGCCTTGTTACAGTACTAAATGGTTAATATTTTATAAAGTCATATATATATATATATATACCGGGTGATTATAAAAAAAACTATCCCGACATATAGGCTCCTAACTATCATACCATTTACAGAAACTTAATGAAATTTTGGCATAAGGTATTTTGATGTATGCGCTCAAGAATGATATGGAAAACAACAGTGTCACTCTAACAGTTATGGTTACAGTGAGAAAATTTCGAAAATATCAAATGGCAACACCAAGTTTTTTGTATTGGAATGTGATCTCCATTGTGAAAAACCCTAAATAGCATTCGAACGGCAACTGTAGCATGAAAATCACCGGCGGTAGATAGGCTAAAAGTGAGGACAACCAATAAGGACAGAGAAGTAGCATAAAATAAAGCATTTTATTGTGTTTCACAAATTTTCCACATGACCTTGTGGAGGACTAATCAGGCTCGGATCTCAGTCGAAGAAAAGGTGTGATGAATGAAACGAACATTAATGCTCTGGTGCACGGCAAAGTCCTTTTTACTTTTTCCTTGCCTAGCTCCGGGGATTTTCGTGCTACAGGTGCCATTCCAATACAAAAAACTTGGTGTTGCCATTTGATATTTTCGAAATTTTCTCACTGTAACCGTAACTGTTAGAGTGACACTGTTGTTTTCCATATCATTCTTGAGCGCATACCTCAAAATACCTTATGCCAAAATATATATATATTTAGATATTTTTAATCTGAACAAAGAAAATATACACATATATATATATATATTTATTTATTTATTTAAATCCAAACATATAAAATCAGTTAGTTGACGATCACAGAATTCATGCACAGTAAGTATTCACATGCATTTTTAAGTTTGATTGGTTACATTTTCAATGTTTTGTTTTTAAAATGAATTATTTGTGCATTGAGTTTTGAATCCCCCTGTGTATATAATTGATTTTCTACATGAGAAAGTGTATATTCTTTATATAAATTTACAATTTCAGACTGATCTTCCCCAAAAAAAAAATTGTATATATATACACCAAACAGGACCCAACTTGATAGGCTACTATAAGTTTGCCAGAGCTGAGCAAATGCCCTATAAATGAGGGGAAACTGTAGACAGGAATGGCTGTTGGGCTTTGGATTGGATTTTAAATTTATTGGCGCAAGGACCAATTTGGTCAAACTGCGCCAAAACAAATATAAAAATAAGAAAAATGTCCTTTTGCCATGTCAAAAACTAAAACTGTGCATGATAAAAAAGCAACATGAAACACAAAACAATGACATAAATTGTAAAAACTATAATTTGTTGTACAAACCAATGGCTTTGATGAATTTAAAAATGTGAGATGCATCGCTATGGTCAGATAAAATGTCATGAAGTGAGAGATGACTCTGACCAAAAGCGGTCGTAAAATGATGACGACGATGTGAACTAAAAACATGAGCAATGGTTAATGGACTTTGACAGTGAGGGCACTCTGGTTGACTCTCTCGCAATAACAAATATGATTGTGTGAGGTGACTGTGTCCTATACGCAACCGGGCAAGCAGAACTTCCTCCTTTCGGTTAGTCCTGCAGCTCGAACGCCAATGGCGAAGTGCGGGCTTGATGGCATGTAATTTGTTATTAATTTGATTGTTCCAATGGTCCTGCCAGCGGCGATGCATCACTTCCCGGAGGATTGAGAAGTGGTCACTGGCAGGTATCAAAAGGCTATTATCAATGTTAGTTGTTGTTCGAGCTGCGCTGTCTGCTTTCTCGTTGCCCGGTATTCCTACATGACCTGGTACCCAGTAAAATTTTACTGTGGTACCATGATGAGTGAGGTAATGTAGTTCATGAAAAATGGCATGAATGAATGGATGAATGTGAAACGTACAGGAACACAGTGCTTGTAATGCGCTGAGAGAGTCACTATAAATGATGCATCGTCGGTGGCGTTTGCGCCGTATATGACGTAGAGCCTGAAGGATTGCGTACAGTTCTGCCGAATAAATAGAAAATATGTCGGGAAGTTTGAAAGATGTCTCCTCACAGCAGATGTAGGCACAATCGACATGCCCAGGGCTCTTAGAGCCGTCGGTTTGTTGGGCTTTAACAACAACTCCTGGAATGTTTACTTTGGTTCCCTAGCATCATGTTTATCCCCATACAATGGTTTGTTACTTCTCTTATGCTCCCAGTACATGGAGGGAACCCTAGGCAGTGCCGATTATTTTGCTAATATTGTAAATATATACAAATTATATCAAAAGAAAGATACCAAATAGAATTTATTACTAATTGGTCTTTTGGGAGACTTTTTTGGTTTGAATGGAACTTTCTCAAGGACACTTGGTGGCCCTGCTTTGAATTTGAATGATTCCACATTTGCTACCTGTAAGACAGATATAATCATTTATAATAGCAATTAACAAAAAATGACATCATCAAATCAAAACTTTCCGCAGTCACCAGAATACTACTTCTGAACACATTTCAGTGTATACAACAATACTATATATACTATCTCAAGGCTTAAGAATAACCTGTCATTTCATCTGCAGAAGACATCATTGAAGGAGAGTATATTAAATGCCTGATAGAGAATATTCCTATTTATTTATTTATACAATATTGTCGGCCCTAGGCCTATACAAGAGAATGTGGTTGAATGAGACATAGATATTGTTTGATATTGTGCAAAAAACAAGTGATAGCGGGGGAGTTGACAATAGAACTGGGGAGTTTGTTCCATTCACCAATGGTAGGAGGAAAGAAGCTGTATTCAAAACAGTCAGTGGAACCATAAATTGGTTTTACTCTAAGGGAATGGTTGAGTCTTTTGGAGATGTAAGAGTTTAGCTAGAATACCAGAAGTATCAAAGTTAAGATGACCATGATAGATCTTATATAACAGGGTTAGTCGAGAAATAAGTCAAAGTAGCAGGGGGGAGGAGATTAAGTTTGTTTTCTAGTTTGAACACAAAGGACAAAAGATGACCATTGTGGATAAAATCGGTGGATTTATTTTGGATTGATTGAAGTTTATCTATATTAGTGAAGGTGTGGGGGTAGCAGATTTCAGCACCGTAGGAAAGTATGGGAGAGATGTAAGTTTGATAGCAGAGCAGTCTGATATCCCCAGGGGAATGTTTGAGGTTGCAGTGGAGGAAGAAAAGTTTATATGTATTGAGACATTTCGTAGGACGTAATCAACATGCTTGTTCCAACATAGGTCAGCTGAGATCATGACACAGAGGTATTTAATTTCAGAAATTTGAGATATGGTTAAATTATAGAGTGAGTAGAAGTATTCAAGAGGAAGTAATTTATGAGTAACTCTCACGAAAACTGTTTTCGAAATATTGATAGGCATCTGCAATAGTGAATACCAGTCAAAGATAGAAACCAGAATATTTTGGAGAAGTTCTTGAGACTGTTGGTGAATGATGCGGAAAACAACGCAGTCATCTGCACAGAATCTAGTGATGCAGTTGAGGGATTCAGGAGGTCATTAATGTAAATCAATAATAACGGGGAGAGGACCAATGCCTGAGGGGAATCAGACTTTACGGAGGCTGATGGGGAGTTATGATCTTTTTCTTGAACAATTTCAAGGTCAGAATTTAATAGAGTTTCAGTTAGAGGAATAGAATTATTGTAGATAAGTAGGACCCCACCCTAGAGTTCGTCTTTTCGGAAAGCATTGTAATCAGGTGGTAGAATTTCAGAATTATTAATCATATTACATAACCATGATTCTGTAACTTCAAGAAAGTGGGAATTATGGATAAGCAGGAATGATTTGAGAAATTTTACTTTAATTTTTAAGTTACAAATGATAATAGAGTTCCCATTTTAAAGATTTTATTTTTTAATCTGGAAGTTAGGTGGACGTTGTGATTGCTCGAGGAAGATGGCCTAAAGGGGAGACCGCAGAGATTTGGGAGGAGGCAGGCAAAGGAAGGAAGGCAAAGAAGAAGTTAGCATGAGAGGGGGCAATGGGGATAATGTTGTTAATACTAGGGTCCCAAACATAGTCAGTGTTATTTATAAGTGCATGATGTAATGAAAGGATTTGGGTTCGATTCCCTGCAAAGGCTGTTGAATTTTCTCTCTTTTCAAAAATTCATCTTCACAACAGTCACTTGTTAAAACCTTTGTATGGATAGCAAAGAGTGATGTCACCCTTTCATAAGTCGACATCTGGTGACAGCATCAGCAGTTGTGAGCTGAGTCAGGTCAAGCCGCCCATGTACGGTCCCTTTCAGTACACACAAGCTACAAGGAAAGATTGAGAGAATCGTTGCTTTTGTAGTCTAGTGATCTAGGGTGTTCACCCAGAAAGTGGAAGGATGTGGGTTCGATTCCCTGCAAAGGTAGTTGAATTTTCTCTTTCCAAAAATTCATCTTCACAACAGCCAGATGTTAAAACATTCGTATAAAATGTTAATATCTAGATAGTTGTAGCAGCATTGGATAATATTGAATTCGAGAATTGCAGTGGTTTCAAAATCAAGTTCCTCTTGGATATTACGAAAATTAGGTTGTGGTGGCGAGAACAGTCCTCTAAATAAATAATTATAGAGGTGAGGGAAGTTTGGAGGTAATTTAAATTAGAGGAAAGAACAGAGACTCTACTCTGGAGTTCCTTGACTGGAAAAACCTCTCCTCAACTGCACTCAGACATTTGGATAATCCAATTACTGTATATACTCGTGTATAACCCAAGTTTTTTTTGTGGAGAAATTCATTCCCCAAGTGGGGGGGGGGGGTCGGCTTATACTCTGGCCAGTTTTTGATGAAAAAATATCGAACCCGCAATCAGTAGTAATTTTTGTAGCAGTGTTCGAGAAACCAGCATTATTGGTGTGGGATATGTTCAAACCTCACAGAACAGATAATGTCAAAGCCAAGGCAAAGAAATTGAAAACATCATTGGTTGGTGGTGGCTAACGTTGATTGTACGCCTTTAGGCCTGTTAATGTGAGCATCAACAAGCCTCTTAAAGACTATTTGAGGAATTTGTGGATCGAATGTGAGTTCTGATGATAAAGGAACTGCAAATAGTGGTGCAGTGAGAAACCTGACATTGTCTTAGTGTGCCAATGGGTACATGAGGCATGGAATTCTGTTTCCACTAAAATTATCGTCCGATCCTTCAAAAAGTGTTGCATCAGCAATGCGAAGAACGGAACTGACGATATCCTTTTTGAAAGAGGCAATGGTGATGACAGCCCAGATGAAGATAAAAACAAAGATACCGCACCCCCCTATGATGATCTGATGGATTACCATGAGCTTGGAGACTTAGAAGAAACGAATTTAAAAAGTTTGAATCATTTTCTATTGTAAATTTCTGTAAGCTATTAATTTCACATGAAAATATAAGATTTTTTTTCTCTGAAATGCCCAGATTTTTTGGGGTAGGCTTATACACTGGTTTTAAATTTATTGTGGATTTGGTGGTCCTGAAGTGGTGGGGTGGGGGGGGGGGTCGGCTTATACACGAGTATATACGGTAATTGGAGGCTAAAGGAGTCCTGTTTTGTGGTAAGGAAAGTTAGTTGCAGGGTACGTCAATTTAAATCACTTGATTTGTTTTTTACATCATTGATTTAAATCACAAAATTTAAATTTTGTATTTCCTTTACATAAATTCAATCATATTGAAGTAAATGTAACCTGGTATGGTTTGCATGTTACTGATATGCGATAAAGTTTGCGATTAAAAGAAGTATAGGGATCTTTGGGGTAAATATAGACTTGAACATAATCCATAGATACAGAGCAGAAAGGACGCTGCTCTATTTCTAGATTTTGTGCATGGAAAACATTGCAGAAAAATATAGGGAGCTAAACTGCACTATATTCAATGCATTTCAATGTGGCACTAGGGTTCCCATGATTAAATAACAGGAATAATTTTTTGTATAAAGCTTTGCCCTAAATGCTGATTCAAAATAATAGTAGATGTTGTACAAACATAGATATCATTGGGCTTTTGACTTTACTTTTCATATTAAAATTTTGAGTTCTCTTTTTTTTTTAACCAAAACTCATTAAATCTATGAAAGAATGACAATGTGTAAACTATTAAGCAACATCATGCTTGTCAGAAACACTTCCACCAATTTTGCAACAAAACAATCTTGTCAATATAGAACTTGTTTTATTTAGTTGATGCTGAATTGTCCTTTGGTTGTATATTGAGTGAATTGAGATGTCTGCACAAGATTTGTGTTATACTGAGTTGCCACCACTCATTCACTTTAATGGGGGTGGAGGGTTCATGAAAAAAAACACTTTTTTTCTACAAAAAAAATGTTAATCCATGAAGTTAATTTGGGCTCAATGACCTTTAATGTTATATTATGATTATTTCAGTACTTATTATTTCATTATTTTATTGGTTCAGTACTTTTTGTGAAATTAGACACAATGTGTAAATTCCCTTAATTATGCACATTGGTGTATAATTGATATCATTTATATATATAAATGAAAAATTAAAACAAAGATGAACATAAAAAGGGAGTTAAAAGAACAATGAGGAGGTCTTTCTCAAGGGGGGAACCCCTCCCCACACACACACACTGTCCCAAAAGCAAAAAAAAGTTTCTGATGATGGTAAGCCAAAGATGGGTATATTTTACCATTCATTCCCCTGACATTTTTTGCCAAACAAGCTTTTTGGAAGTCCGAAAAAATGAAAATAGCAAAATTGAAAAATACAAAAAATTGAAAACACATAAAATACATCAGCCACACAAAAATTAATTTTTAGACACTACCTCATGAAATTTGTTTCATTCAAAGTTACAAGAATAATAAATTAAAAACTCTTTGAAATTAATCTTTTATAGATGGAAGTATGGAAGTTGGGATTAATCGAGAAGCTATCCATACTTTTTTTTTAAATTAAAACAAACAAACAGCAAATTACAATATACAAAATATATAATAACATGAAATAATAACACAGATTTTTGGTGTTTGTATTTTTTGCTTGTAGTTCATTTGTAGTTTAATTATTAATTCATTAAATTTCAGTGATTAGTATAAAAAAAGCAGTTGGGTGATATGAAAATATGCATTCTTAATGATTAACAAGATTTGTTTTTATTAATAAGCAGTCAGTTATTTTTAATTTAAAAAATCTAATTTAAATAAAAAAAATCAGATTTTTTGATTTAAAAAAAAAGATTTTTTCATACCCTTGTTAGTTGGTTGAGAATAGGTAATGGGTGTCTTGAATAGTGTGGAGGATGGATGAATCAGACAAATTTATTTGATGGGTTAGCAGTTGCAGAGGAAATATTGGATCTATTATGACCGGGTGGTAGAAAGTGGTTAACTGTGGGGACCAGGGTTTGATTCAGTATCTCCAGGTAATAAAAGTATACTGATCAGATGGGAGGACTGGATGGGCAGGCAAGAAGAGGTGCTGAATGACACAAACAAAGGGAATGGAATTGATTAAATCAGGCATCTGTGAAATCTCTTTAAAAATTAAGCAAGATTTGACATTCTCAAAAAATCGTCAACAAATAAGGCAAATACCAGAAAGTACTATAAAATTCCAAATGCATTTCAACACGCTATGGGTGTCGTCTTCAAAGGATAACATATATATATACATTGAAAACTCACGCATGGAAAAAGTTTACCAGCTGGCAAGGCACTATAGCAAATAAAAATTAATAGTAGCATTAAAGCTTCAAATTTTGTACGCCTATGTATAACTACAAGATTATAGGATAGGCTACTGGGACAAACATTGGCAAGTTATTTCAAATTGAAGCAGTTCAGAGGGGTTTCAATCAGAGCTTGACACATATTGAAAAAAGAAAGTTAGGCACCCTCCAAATTTTTAAGGAGACAAAAATTATATTTTAGAACAAAATAATTTTTACAGGAAACAGTCCTAAATAATGTTTTTGGACTTTCCGGGAGTTAATGGCCCATCCCTTTGTTAAAAACTGCCAGAATCAGAATACTACTTAGACTCTGATTCAGTGAACACATACAAAAAATTTTAGGCACCAATGCCAATTTTCTAGTTGCCATGGAGATCTGATACCTAGGATTTGTTAAGCCCTGAATTTAATGGTGGGCTGGATTATAACCTACCAATATAGTAGGGTTTAACAAATACCAAGCTCCAGGACACAGATGCAATTATTGGTTCGTACCCCATCGTAGCCACAGTGGTGGTTGGCTGAAGTTGGTTTTCTGTGGTTCCCAACTTTGAGACACAAATGCGAGCGATCTCCCCATTAAAAAGTCTCACCACAGAGAGCAACAGGCTTACAATGATAAATTATTCAATAATTAAACTTCACTCATAGTTAGAAAAGCTGGTGGCAGATAGCAGCACTACACATAACAAGCATTAAACAGAAACAAACTTCACGTCAGGTTTCACTACACATACACGTACGCTCCAACATGTAACAATTCGTTAGAGGTTATGCAAAGGGATATGGACGAGGTGCATGTGTGGTTTAGTAGTAGTATAGACTCAATTATAAAATCAGTATTGACACCTAAAATTTTTTATATGCAATTGCTAAATTGAAGTTTATAAGTTGCACAAAACTTTCTGATTTTATGACAATGCATCTCCAAAAAAGTCTGAAAAACATTAGTTTTGACCATTTTTCATAAGCCATGAGTATGTATGCTATATCTATGTATTTATGGGCTCCTAAGAAATTGTGCTGGTGCCTAAATTTTTAATTTTTTGGATTTATCCAGCTGTGCGATATTAATTTCGGAATTGGTGTGTTTGTTAATATGAAAAAAAGGTCAAGTTCTGGAAAGTATAACAAAACATTATTTTGGAATATTTTGACAAGCAAAAGAGTTGCTTGGTTTGGAAAACATTTGGCTGAAGCCTAAATTGTTTTCTCTCAACTTTTCTATACCTAGAGATAGAGCTACTCATTATTATTCTTTTTCTTTTTTTTAAATTATGAACAAAGCCAGCAAAGAGAAAATTGACTGGAAAAAATGATTTTAGTGTTATCTCACAAACAGAAATTAATGTTTCATTCAATCCTCTGTCAAGTCGCCCAACCATTATTGGTAGCATCCACGTTGTTGTTCTGTTCATCAACACCGTCGTCATGTATGCTATCTGGAAAGTAAAAAAAAAAATTATTACATGTTAGACAATTCGACAGAAAATTTTGAAGACATTCAATTGATACGTTGCACATTATTACAATACTACAACCACATGAAGCACCTTCCCAGCATTTAGCTGGAAAAGTGTTGTGAACCCACTGTTATGTCAAGACTTGACAAATCAAAAAACCATTTTGATGCCAACTTAATTTGTTGGGGCAAGCATTGTTTTTGACAGCTATAGTATAATCTTTTTTTTTCTAACAACTTACTTTAGCAATTTTTTTTCTAGCCAGTAGGCGCTTTTCTTTCTGGTTGGCAATGGTTGCAATTTTTTTTTGCTGCACATTATTTCCTTCAGCTTTTAGGTTGCCATTTTTTTACGGTTGATTATAGTCTGAAAGTGAAGCCACCCATAGAGGTCACTAACAATAATAGGCTTTTGTATAGAACACTGCATTTGAATCAACTGAGTCTGTTAGCATTTTGGGGAGCTTATTTTTTAGTATTAATTACTTATATTTAGTATGTTAAATTCAGTTTTTCCTTGTTAGAATATCTTGTTTCAAATTTGTTTTCTTTCAGGTTGTACATTCATATTTCCACTTATATTAATTTTTTGCATGCTGGCTGTTTGTTTTTTTATACTTTCAATCCCGCAAAATCTTTTTTTCACCCATGGACTGTTTTTGACCAAACACAAAGAGCTTTTTTGCCTTGACTGTTGCATTATTTAAACAAGAGTCCTGGTTTTTAATACTTTCAATCCCGTGTCTAGTCTATGATCCTCTATTTTTATCTTGGAAATTTTTTTGTTTTGGCAAGAAAGATGTCTAAAAATATGACTCCATTTCACTCTTGGCAATTTTCATCATGCTTTTCTGTTTTCTCACCAAAGAAAAAATAACCAAAAGGGGGATTACAGTATAGCTTTTTCTTTTTATCAGGGTACGACAATTTAAATCATGATTAACATCACGATTTAAATCACTTGATTTTTTAAAAATAATCATTTTTAAAAAATGATTGATTTAACTCAAAAAATTTAAATTTTGTTTTTCCCTGTATATAACTTTAATGATATTGAAGTAAAAAGTAACCTGGTACAGAGAGGGTTGGCAGGTTTTTGACACATGGCAGTTTTTGATGGTTTAAACTGTCACATCAAAAACCCACCGTCATAACTTCAAATATTGCTTTTCGATATAAAAATTTTCATTGAAAATGCACACATTAATTGCATGTAATGTTTAAAGTGACTATGTTATACAGAGAATAAATATTTAATAGATTGTAAAATAATTTTCTACTCTGCACAGAATTATTTTGGACAATATATAAGTTTTTTTCTCTTATAAAATATACAATTTGAATAAAGCATAACATAAACACTGAAGGGAAAACTATGGAATGATTTGACATTCTTTGATTCACGATGATTCTTGACCTTCTGAAATTTCTTCAACTGCTTATATATGAGCATTTGCTATCAAAACAGCCAGCACCTCCTCACTCAAAACTTCAACTCTGACCTAACTTCTCGCCTTGATCTTTCCTCCACATTTAACTGGGCCTTCTCTTCTGTTTTTTCCTTCCATTCCACTTCCCCCCCCCCCAATATTTCTTTTCTGATTCATTTCACAACTCTAGTCCCATCTCTAAAGCTGGTCTCCCGGAAATCTTCTAAAAAAACTAAACCCCCTCCCCTCTACTGGCCCCGATGGGATCCCAAATCATATCCTCAAATTCTGCACAGATGAAATTTGTAACTATCTCCTTGTTATTTTCAACGTCTCACTGAACACATCTAACCTTCCCTCTGATTGGAAAATTAATAAGATAATTCCCATCCATAAAACAGATTCACTGTCCCACCCTCTTAACTTTAGACCTATCGCAATCACCTCCTCTTGTTGCAAGCTCTTTGAACACATAATTGCCAAAGAAATCTGTACCCCACCAACCGTCTTTTTCATCACACATAACTTTTACATCCTCTTGTATAGGCCTCTGCCAACCAATATTGAATAAATGAATAAAATATAAACCATCTACACTGTGTATGGTACTCTTTTTACAACAGCTAAGTGTTTAAAAAAGTTTATTGCATCATATAGCCTATTTAATGTTGATTTTTGTTAGTATTAAATTATCTAGATAATCACTGATACTTAAAACAATATTCTTATTGTGCATAACATTAAAATATATCTAGCGATCAAAATACTAAATTGAATGACTAAAATGCCATTTAATTTGGCAATGCTAGCTTGTACATGATGCTTAAGAAACTCCTATTACTTATCCTTTGTCAAACTTAGTCATTCTTACTTTTGTACTATGATATGGTATTTACTAGCATTTATAATGCAATGGTTTTCCAATTGATGCTGTATTCAAACGTGCAAAACAAATGCTTTGGGTATCAAGTCCTGTCAGCTCTGCTTTGGTTGAAAATACTCTTCAAAACTCAGTGAATTTATACAGAGCCAAGAAATTTTTAGGTGAAAATAAATGAGTTTAATTAGTGTATTAATAGATGCTGCGTGATAATTTTTATATGGAATAAAATTTTGGGGAAAACAGAAAATTTAAATTATCAAAATAGATGTTTTCTCAGTAATTATCATTCCGAACATAAAGCCCTTTAATCTACATAAAAGTGTTTTGTTATTTAACATATCTATCAGGTTAAGAAAAACTAGTTGACAACATTGGCAATAAATTTTTGACTGTTTTAATACTGATTTAGTTTCTGAAGTCAAAAATCTAAGTCTGATGCCCTATCATACATATTTTGAATAAGCAACTCTATTCATAAAAATTGTTTTTTCGGGTTCGAAGACCATCGTCCGTTTGAGTTAGTTCTCAACGTTTCCCCAACACCAGTGGTTGGCATCATCAAGAGAATAGATAAACTGGATTCTATGGCTGGCAGCGTATTGAAAACAGTTGTTATGCTGGTAGAACCTGATTGGCCGAGAGATGTGGAGTTATCTGATTGGCTGTTGTCGTCATTCTGTTGCTGGATCTTGAAGGGGAAGGTTCTTGTTCTTCTGAGAGCTGGTGTCCAGGATCTGCTCAATTTCAAAGTTTCTTCTCTTCTATTATAGCTGTTTTTGTGCTTGTATATTTCAATAGTCTCTCTGTAGATTCATGGGAAGAAGTGGTCAACATTAGCTATTACCTGTGTTTTGCTGAACTGTACACTGGTCGTAAAGCGCATGCTCTGCCACCGCCGACTTTTCTGTTTGGCCCATTCTGCAGCATCGTTCGTGCTCTTTTATTCTCGTGGCCACAGATCTTTTTGTGGTTCCAATATATACCTGACCACAGGTGCACGGTATTCGGTAGATCCCCGGTGTTGATAGAGGGTTACAGTGGTCTTTTGCTGATCGCAGCATTTCACATATTTTTCTGGTTGGTTTGAAAATGGTCTTTATATAATGTTTTCTCA
Organism: Pholcus phalangioides; assembly: GCF_987345545.1. NCBI lineage: Eukaryota > Metazoa > Arthropoda > Arachnida > Araneae > Pholcidae > Pholcus > Pholcus phalangioides. The sequence continues at coordinate 222,475 of NW_028301612.1, read as the reverse complement.
TGACCTTGCTGATTCTTGCCGTCACTCCGGGGATAAAAGGCAGCACAGCTTTTCCAATTGATTGTGTCTCCTCATTTTCCGTTGGTGATTCCTTCATGGAGAGTAAGGCTTTTTTGATGTCGTCTTTTGTGTACCCATTAGAGCGGAAAACTGATTTTAAGTGCTCAATCTCTTTACCTAGATCTTTTCCTTCACATAGTCTTCTTGCCCTCTCGATCAAGGTTTTCAGTATGCCTCGTTTTTGGTGAGGATGATGATTGGAGAGCTTACGAACATATCTGTTGGTGTGTTCCCATTAGAACGGAAAACTGATTTTAAGTGCTCAAGCACATAAACATGCATAGTTTATAAGCTCTCCAATGCTGCAGAATGGGCCAAACAGAAAAGTCGGCGGTGGCAGAGCATGCGCTTTACGACAACCACAGTGTACAGTTCAGCAAAACACAGGTAATAGCTAATGTTGACCACTTCTTCCCATGAATCTACAGAGAGACTATTGAAATATACAAGCACAAAAACAGCTATAATAGAAGAGAAGAAACTTTGAAATTCAGCAGATCCTGGACACCAGCTCTCAGAAGAACAAGAACATTCCCCTTCAAGATCCAGCAACAGAATAACTCCACATCTCTCGGCAATCAGGTTCTACCAGCATAACAACTGTTTTCAATACGCTGCCACCCATAGAATCAACTGACCAATCGCAAAACAATAGTGTAGTTCAAGCCACTTATGTACATAAATACAACCTGAGACTCCGGAAAATTTGACTTTGATCCAGTTTATCTATTCTCCTGATGATGCCAACCACTGGTGTTGGGGAAACGTTGAGAACTAACTCAAATGGACGACGGTCTTCGAACCCGAAAAAACAATTTTTATCAAATGATGGCCGCGAAAACCTTATCAACTATTTACAACTATTCAGCTTAGCAAATTTAACACAGGTAATGAGCAGCTTAGATTAATAAACCATAAAATTATATTTTATATGTTCCAGACTCTTGAGTTACACGACCCAACCCACAATAAATTTTCCATCATGTTATATACCTATTGTGTTCAAAACATTATCAAAAAACATTCATTTAGGTTTTTGAGGATATTCGATAGTTTTCGACAGTTTAAACCAGTTTTTGATGCTTGTCTTGTCCAAAACCCAACCCTGACCTGGTATGATATGCATGTTACTGATATGTAACATGCATATGTAAAAGTGAATGATTAAAAGAAATAGCCTATAGAAGATCGTTGGGGGTAAATATAGACTTGAACTTAATCCCTAGATACAGTGTAGAAAACTGCACTATTTCTAGATTTTGTGCATGGAAAAAAATTGCAGAAAAATATAGGGAGTTGAATTCAGCTCTTAGCTAAACTGCACCAAGTACTTTCAGTGCATTACGATGTGGCACAAGGGTTCCCCTGATTAAAAAACAGAGAAATTATTTTTTGCATAAAGCCTTGAATTCTATGCCCTAATCGCTGATTCAAAATAATAATAGATGTACCAACATAAATATCATTGAGCTTTCAACTTCTCGAAACATCATCACTGCATGATGAATATTCTTCCTCGTAATCTTCATCTCCACAAATAAGCAGTCTTTCAATGAATCTTGTATTGACAAGAAGAGAGGACATTTCTATATATGCAAGCTATCCATACTTAAAATAAGACAACCATAAATATATATTATGGGCATTGTATGATATTTTATCATGTTTATATAATTTTTTTAATAGTTTTTTAATTGAATTTTTAATTGGGTTGATGTATTTTAGAAATATGACATCCATATTTGTTATGGGTATCTTTTTCTCAGCCACCTCGTTGGGTATTTTGCCTGTTGTGACCCTGTATTTATATGCTTCTTTTAAACTGAGCACAACTCGGGTCTATTTCCATGGACAATTTATTACCTTGTGAGTTGTGCCGGAAGCAGGGTTGGTAAAAAAACCATTTTTTTTTGGTTTAAATAACATTAACAGAAAAAATAATAAAATTCATGAAAAATCATTGACTTCTAATAATTAATTAAAATTAATTGTTTTTTAATGTAATTAACACTATTTCCATATGAATTAATCTGCAAATATTTCTTACATTTTAACAAAAATCCACTTTTGCAATTTAGTTATTTTCTTGCTTAACTCTATGAATTACTTTGTGTTTGAAAATTTTTAAGGTTATTATTAACCATATAATATAAAGGTTTTTTCTCCAGTTACTTTCAGTATGCTTAATTAGGAATCTTTTTTGCACAAGCTGCTATAAAAATTAGGTGAATATAATGTAGGCCTATTTAATGAAGCATAAATAATGCAGATTAATTAGAGATGATTTATGATATATACGGGGCGATTATAACTAAAGTTCTGATTTTAAAACACTTTAAAAAAAGAACCATCGTCAGAATGACTTAAAAATGTACATGAATATTCCTGAAGCAATGGAATTTTAAATGGCAAAGGGGGAAAAAAATATTTTAAAATGTAAAATTAACGACACTGTACTCATCCAACACATGGGAAACTTGCTCGCAGAATGGAAATGATAGCCAGTCAGGGCAAAATGATAACTTAATTAGCATTACCTGATTTCATAATTCATGGAAACATTACAAAAATGAAGTAATTGAACAAATAAAACTACAACTTACTTAAGAAATGTTAAATATGTTGTCCACTGTGTTCAGGCTATAAGATGAAAGCACAAAAATGCTTGTTCAACAACAGATCAGAGTATGCCATGTTCATGATGTGGATGTGCTTGCAATTCACCAGAGTTTGCAATTCGACCACTGTTCATAACATTTTGAGGTACCCCTCCATCCTCCCCCACAGCCAGAAGTTGCAAGGGTTAAGGTCAGGTGAACTGACGGCCAGGTGTCATGTCATGCTGTTATTGTCAAAATGGTTCTTCAGCAGCTGCTTTGCTGGTATTGCAATGTGCAACTTGATAAAAGTTGTACTATCCATACACTGATGTTGTTGAAGTGCTGAAATGATGTGGTTATACAAAATGGTATTATCCTGCTGGCCAAGTACAGCATGATCTACTTGCACATTTTGCAATTTTTTCTTTTGCCAAAGAAAATTTTTGTTGCTTCAGGAGTATCCATGCAAATTTTCCAAGTCATTCTGACCAGCAGGGCCGTCTTAAAAGCATCATGGGCCCCGGGCCAAGTGATCTTTCTGAGACCCTACCAGGCAAATTCTCGGAAATTTCAACTAGATCTCATTTTTGTGAGGCCCCTTTTCTCTTGAGGTGCCCGGACAGGCCCATTCCCTAAGACGGCACTGCTGATCAGTAGTTCTTATTGTATAGTTTTGGAACCAAAACTTCAAATTATAATCACCCCGTATATAGCTGACTATTTTTCGTAAATCTGTTACTTTTATACAGTAGAACCTTGATTAACTGAGCTTAATGGTGAAAGTATAAAAAAAAAATATTTAATATCAAGACTGGGTGATATAAAGTTTGAGATGTGCGCCTTCTTATGGGAAAGAAAATGAAAATGTCTGTGGGGTAATGTAGCTACTAGTACACTGGTCTTTGTCCTTTAGAGACAGCTGGTGTCTTGTACCACCTGTGTGCCCCTAGCATGATGGTGTCACTACTGCTTCTTTGTGAAGGAAAAAAACAAAACCATGTGAGATAATGCACCACTACATTTAGATGTGTAATGCAATACTTATTCATGAATTTGCTAAAGATAGAGCATCAGAATGTAGCCAAAAGTTAGAAAATGTGGTGAGAATGAGAAATTTTGGCTTCTGTATATCACTTTAAATAACTAAGATACTTTATATGAAAAAAATATATACATTCAGGCCACTTTTGTGAGACTTTTTGGAAAAAACTACTTATATCATTTAAAGATATACCATCAGAATGTCCCCAAGAATATTAAAATGTGGTAGGAATGAAAAATTTTGGCTAATAATGAACCAATATATTTTCAAAGAAATAAATTATATTTAGGCCACTTTTATTTGATTTTTGAAAAAACCACTAGGTTTAAACCAAACAACCCTGACCGGAAGTGTAAGTGTGTGTACCTAACAGTCTGAGTGTGTATCTGTGTTTGATTTTTCAGTGCTGCCATCTATATTTCAGAAGCGAGGTGAGTGATGCGTAATGACTGAATACTTGCACTGTTTGTAAGCCTGTTGGTCTGTGCAGCAAGACATTTTTAATAGGGAGATTGGCTTGCATTTGCACCTCGAAGTTGGGAATCACAGAAAACCAACTTCTGCCGACCACCACTGTGGCGATGGTTGGGCTTGAACCCAGTTCCCCATGATGCAAGTCCGTCACTATGACCACTTGACCACCACAACGGCTGTATTTGTATCATGCTTGTCTGAAACACATCCACCAATTGTGCAGCAAGACTATCTTGCCAATATAGAACTTGTTTTATTTAGTTGATGCTGAATGGCCCTTTGGTTGCGTATAGAGTGAATTGAGATGTCTGCACCATATGTATGATACTAAGTTGCCACTGCTCATTCACTTTAATGTTGGGGGCCTCATGAATAAAAGAACTTTTTTCTATAAAAAAAAAGTTAATCTATGAAGTTAATCTGTGATCAAAATGACCTTTCATGTTACATAAACACAGATTTTTGGTGTTTGTATTTTTTTCTTGTAGTTCGTTTATAGTTTATTCATTAATGCTTAATTAACTTTGAGTAAATAGGAGAGAAAAGCAGTTAAAAGATATGAAAATACGCATTCTTAATGGTTAAAAAGATTTATTTTAATTAATAAGCAGTCAGTTAATTTTAATTAAAAAAATCATATTTTTTTTAATTAAAATTTTTTATACAATTTTATTATAAAGAGTATACCCTACTCTCTATAATGTGTGGTACATTATATAGATCCCTAATGAAGGAAAGTCTTCTGGCCGAGGAACTGTGAATGCGGTCAGTTGAAAGAAATATACAGAGAACTGATGAAAGAGACTTAGATTGATAACATAAATCAAAGACCTGATGATTATAATAAAAAAAATCATATGATATTGGTCTGCTCTGTACTTTGCAAAAGTGATACCATTATCCAGCGGCAGATTAAAGTCGGTCGAGGCCCTGGGTACAAATGAAAATATTGGGCTCCCTAAATTAGAAAAAAGTGTGAAGTTTGGGTCTTTCGGGGTCATTTAGAAGTCAGGGCGCCCGCTGTTAAATCAGCCTCTGCCATTATCTGCAATTCTAATGAGTGATGTCACCTTTAATTCATGATACCAATGCTTGCATAGCCAAAAATAGAACAGTTGGAACAGCTATTCGGTGAGCATGCCATTGCTTATCCAGGTACCACCAGAGATCGGTTTTGTTGCCCGTGGGATTTTTAAATTTTACTAACCTATATTCATTCTAGTCTTTCTGGATCAAACTCCTCAAATTTGTCACCCATGGACTTCCCTTAGCGACTTTTTTAAAACCAAGGCTGATGTAATGGCATGGGTTTTGCCCTATTTGTTCAAGACCTTTCTTATCCAAATGACACTATTTGAAATGAATCATTGCTGTTACCTCTCTGGCTTTCTAACCCTTCTCTAGTGCTCTTTTCTTCCAAATGACATCCCATTTCCTTGGCCATTTGAATGACAAAACTATTGCTGCTTTTTTTTCTTGCCACTTACCTTCTGTGTGTATGGTATACTTATACAGCCAGTATGTGGATTGGATATCATTCTATCAGGTTGTACCTAATATTTATTACTTTTTTGCATACCCTTATCAGTTTATTCTTGGAATTCCTTATTATTTAAAAGAGTCCCGGTTTCATTTTTTTATACAGTAGGAAGAACCAATGTTGTTTATTTGAAAGAGTGGATAGCGACTTAGTTACCTTATGTTATTTTGATGCTCAGTCTAGATAGTGATATTTTTATTACTATTATGCATATTGGTTTTCAGTATTTTTATGTTTTACACGCTGGCTTCAGTGTCGATAGCGATTTTTCATCAAGGCCGCCATACGTGTTTGGCACCAAAAATTGCCAAGTAGTGATCAATATTGATGCTGTTCCCCGCTAGCTGGCTCTGGACTACAGCCTGCTTAGTTTCCCTGCAACAATATTTCTGGAGACCACAGAACATTACTAGAATTGCATTCTTTTATTTTTATTTTTTATTTTATTTATAAAACAAAGCTACAGGTTTAAACCCAATTACAGCTTGCAGTAAAAATAAAAATTTGCACAGAATAGAAAAAGCGACATGATAAAGTACACAAAAGACAAATAAAAAGTAACAAAGAATTACGCAAAATACAAAAATTATATACAAAGATATATACAACGCAATCACAGCAAAAATCTTCTTAAGTCGGTAACAGACGAATGAAAAATATCCAGATGTTGAGGAAGCGCATTATAAAATTCAGAAAATCTATTTATAGCACAGAAATTACCAATATTAGTATTATATGATTTGATGGCAAATAAACAATTGGATCTTGTATTGTGACACTTAATATTGAAACAGATTTCATTAAGAATTGGTATACAATCAATTTGGTTAGTCAACAGTTTCTTGAAAAAAATAACGAGCAAGTACTCTCTGCGTTTTTGTAAGCTATTGACATTGAAACTGTTTCGTAGATGAGTGGCAGATAGAATATTGTTATAAGGACCATATTTTTTGAAATATAAATACCTTAGAAAATTGTTTTGAATAATTTCAAGACTCATAATATGGCAAGCGTGAAATGGGTTCCAGATAATTGAAGCATATTCAAGTTTAGATCTTATAAGCGCATTAAAAAGGGATATTAACGTATTACTATCCTTGAAATCTCTCGACATTCTTTTAAGCAAACCAAGTTTTTTATATGACACAGAGCAAAGATTTTTAATGTGATCAGCAAAGTTAAAATTGGTACTATAAATAACTCCCAAATCGGTCGCAGAGGTTCTTCTAAGCAATTGGCTATTATTAATGTTATACGTAAAAAAGATTGGATTCTTTTTGTGAGTGAATGAAAGAACAAAACATTTATCAATATTGAGATTAAGTCTATTAAGTAAACACCATTCGTGAAGTAAAGACAGCTCATTTTGAAGGCTATAACATACATCAATACAATCAATACTTTTAAAAATCTTCAAATCATCAGCAAAGAGTAGACAATTTTTGAAAAGTGCGGATAGATCATTGATAAAAATGATAAATAACAACGGGCCTAGCACAGATCCCTGAGGGACACCAGAACTAGCAACAAAACCTTGGCTTACACAGCACTAGCTTATGGAGATACTTATTTCCATATTATTTATGGTGTTATCATAAATTTTAGACAAATTCAATGTTCTTGGCCCATAGAATGATAGGCATAATGCTAGTTACTAGATTACTATCACTAATTCTAAAGGTACATTTTACCGAGATATACAAAGCGAAACATTTAATGAATACCATGTGCTGTAATAAATGTATAAAAATTTATTCCATCATTTTTTTTTCCTGAGAAATTCCTTATAAACAAGTAACATTTTTCAACAATGCCAATGTAATATGTACAACAAATATGATTAGCATACATATAACAAAAAAAACTAACCAAAATAAGAAGAGTTCACTGGAGGAATTGAAACTCATGTATTGTAGACAGTTTATAGAAGAATAATTAATTTCTTCAAAAAATTGACACTTCAGTTTAGAGCCCCGATTAACCCTCAACTGGTACGGTGGGGTCATTTTGACCCCAAGCATTGCTCAACATGCCACTCCCTTGAGAAAGAAATGCATCCCTGGTGCATCCTGTTATCAGTACCTTTCGAGCAGATTGTTTATACAGTCTTGACAAATTTATGAGGGGTTCTATATTTTTCTTTCTGTTATTTCATTTGTCAAAGTTTCCGTGGTGAGGTGGGGTCATAACATTTTTTGTCTAATGGTCATAGTGTTGAGATCAAAATTTCATCTCGGACGAACACCAGTTTTCTCGATAGCGGTTTGAAATTAATGGTGAAACATATACCCGAGGTGAGCACGAGGATAGTGTTTTTAGTGAATTAATTGTATGTAAGATCTGTGTGATCAATATTTCATGGCGTTGTTTGTGCAAGTACTATGTTTTCAACTTAGAATAAGACTAATTTTGGTGCTTGTGAAAATGTAATAAGCATTACTTTAATTTGCAAATTTTATTTTCTGAGCATATTTTAATCATATCTGTTCATTTCTTAATCATAAAAATTGCGTTCAAAAATCTAATATGTAATTTAAAAAAATTTCAAAAGTCATGTCTCCTTCCATTTTTTTTCGAATGTGTGGCTTAATAAAAGAAAATTTTTGGAAAATTTAGTGAACTAATTGAGGGATGAATGAAGGCATGTAAAAAAAACCCAGACTCTTTGTTGATTTTTAAAATGCATTAATCATTGAGCTTATATTACTGGAGGGAGTACGACGTCAGCGGTCTCTGCCTTGGCAGTGCTGAGAACGGTGTACCCCAACATCTCCGTCGGAAGATTACATGACTCGGTGAAAACAAACACGATCCCCCATTATTTTCTTATGGCATAAATACGAGTTTAAAATAATAAATGAAAACATATTTTCAGCATCGATGAGATAATTCCAAAATTCATGTCATATATATAGCCATCGGTGGCTCATCGTCCATGAGCTATTAGCTGATCGGTTCACTGTCCATTGCACGGTTCCGTTCGGCGCATATCAGGGTTGGCAGGTTTTTGACGCATGTCAGTTTTTGACGGTTTAAGCTGCGGTTTAAACTGTCACGTCAAAAACCTCAAATACTGCTTTTCAATATATAAATTCCCATTGAAAATACGCACATTGATTGCATGTAATGCTTAAAGTGACTATGCTGCAATACATAATGTGTGATTTTAAAATATTCTTCCCCATCCCCCCACATAATTATTTTGGACAATTATATACATGTATATATACTTGTAAAATATAGAATTTGAGTAGAGCATAGCATAAAACTACGGAAGGATATGTAATGTACTCAAGATAGTTTCAACCTTCTAAAATTTCTTCAACTGTTTATTTACACTCATTGCCATAAAAATTTGAGCACCAAGAAATAATTGCGGGATCGAAACGAAAGTTGGCCTGAAGGTACATGTCGGGCAGATATGCAAATGATTAGAAATGCAGCGTGATTGCGCATTGCGTAATGCCACTAGAGGGCATTGAACTTCCTTCCCCTTGGAGTATAAAACAGGTAAGCAGAGCTTGCTGGAGTGTATTTAATCGTTTGCAAAGGAAATGCTGAAGTAGACATGCCATTACGCCGCCGTCGAAGACCATATGAGCAGTTGTCAGAGTTCAATAGGGGAAGAATCATCGGGATGATGGAAGCTGGGTGGTCAGCTCGGCGAGTAGCTCGTCAACTAGGCCGTTCTGATTTTACTGTGAGGAGGTGTTGGAACCTCCAGAAGAGACGTCATTTACATGGCGACCAGGTTCAGGACGCCCTCGACAGACCAGTCGTCGAGATGACCGTCACATCATCCGAAACGCACGCGTAGAGCCAACTGCCTCATTGGCCGCTATCCAGACACAGGCAGCAGCTTCACTACGGGCCCCTGTGTCTTCCCGAACCATCGCAAGGTGCCTGGCTGAAGGACATCTGGTATCGCGGCGCCCATTACATGTGCTGCCAATGACACCCATCCACCAACGCCTCCGTTTGGAGTGGTGTCGAGCACGACGGGATTGGACTGCAACGGAATGGAACCAGGTCGTCTTCAGCGACGAATCGAGATTCAACTTGAGCAGTGATGACAATCGTGTTCGTGTGTGGAGGCCTCGTGGTGAACGCTTCAATCCTGCCTTCGCTTTACAGCGACACACTGCTCCCACAGCTGGTGTCATGGTATGGGGTGTCATTGCTTACGATACACGGTCACCCCTAATATTGATCCATGGCACAATGACAGCCCAGCGGTACGTCCATAACATCCTTCAGCCACATGTGTTGCCACTCATGGCAGGGCTCCCAGGAGCCATTTTTCAACAAGACAATGCTAGGCCACACACAGCAAGGATGTCACAAGACTGCCTCCGCCACATTACCACCCTTCCCTGGCCTGCTCTATCCCCAGATTTGTCACCAATCGAGCACATCTGGGATCATTTGGGAAGGCAAGTTGGACACCCTACGAGGTTGGTAGAACTAGAGGCGCATTTACAGCAACTGTGGAACGAGATGGCTCTGGACATCATACGGAACTTGTATGCCTCAATGCACGCTCGTACCGCATCGTGCATTCACGCTAGAGGGGGGTCCAACAGAGTATTAAAACTTCTGTTCATCTGTACTTTTTTCTGCAATAAATGATCCTTTTTCTTGGATTTTCTAATCACTTACTTATATCAACATAGTACTTACATGTGTAAAATTTAGTTTCATTTCGACGACTTCTTCTGGGTGCGAAAATTTTTATGGCAATGAGTGTATATATGAATATATATATATTTGCATATCAACATCTGCTCTACTTTTTTTTTTTACAACAGATACATGTTTAAAAAGATCTTTCATGCTTGCTATGTATAATGTTGATTTCTGTTATTATATTATCTAGACAATCCCAGATATTTAAAACAATATTATTATTGTACATAACATTAGAATATATATATCCAGCAATTAAAATACTAAATTATCCTAAAATAATTTTTCCCCTGAAAAATTAATTCGTTCATTATTAGTCAATATTTTTCACTGTTACCACAGTTTCTATTCTTGGGTTACATTTGGTGGTATATTTTTAAATGATAAGTATTTTTTTTCCCCTTCAAAAAGACCTTATAAAAGTAGCCTGAATATACATATTTTTTATATAAAGTATCTTAGTTACTTAAGTTACATTACAATATCAAAATTGCTAATTCTTACCACATTTTCTAACCTTGGGCTATGCATTCTGACGTTCTATTTTTAGAAAATTCATGAATGGGGATTGCATCACAGATGTAAATGTAGTGGTATATTATCTCACAGGGTTTTGTTTTTCTTTTTCCTTCACGAAGAAGCAGCAACAGTAGTGACTGCATTATCATGCTAGGGGCAGATGGTCTTATAATCCAATAAAGACACCAGCTGCCCTTAGAGGACAAAGACCAGTGTACTAGAGAAAAGTCCAACTTTGCTATTTATTGTTTGAATTGTAAAGTAGTGAGGATTAATATGGAAACCAATTTCAGAAATTTCATTTGATATTTTTTTATGTTTAGTGAAACCAATTTCTAAGAAATCATAAATATTTAGTCTATTATTAGTTTAGAATATAATGAATTGTGGTGGAAGGCCACAGCATATAGCCTGGCAAAATTTTGATAAAGTAGAGAAAAATGGAAAGATCATAGCTGCCAACTTTTGAAAATGAAAATTCGGGAGATTTTCGCGCGAACCCGTATTTTATGCTAAAACCACTCCCTAATAAATACAATAGGGATTTTTCCAAATAAAATAGGGATTTTCCAAGCATAAAAGTTAAAGCGTAGGGAATAAAATCCCTACTTAAAAACTAGTCAAATTAAAATAGGGATTTTACTCACATGGAAGTTAAACCCTTGGAAATAAAATTCCTACGCAAAAAACAAGTGAAATTGGAGGCCAAAACTTCAGTGATGTAAAAATAAATATTGTGTTCAATCAGAAACGCTGTGAACAAACATTCTGCGCGAATGACCCCAAAATCATCGGAAGATGAAGGAAAACACCGTCAATTTTTGAAGAACACTGACTTTTTGTGACACTTGCTTGATGGTTTTTTTTTTCATTTCACATGAGTGATTATGTCAGTCTTCCCATGACCGATGTTTATGTCCGTAACACAACTTGTACAAAAAGGAAAAGTCGCCCTCTTCTGGAAGTATCTTTAAAATTGATTAAATATGTTTTTGCTTATCAGTATTCATGCTTTGTTATATTGCACGTACGTAACTTCAACAAAAGAAATTTTGACCATATACGCGTCACTAGAATCTTCAATTATTATCCAGGACTATTAGCTGCTAAGAAATTTCCCTGCAGGATGACAAACAACTTTCTTGTTACCATCAGAGGGTTTGTAAAACTTCATTAAAAAGGGAATTTCCCCATTTACGACGTGTGACATCATTTCGAAAAAAAAAAGGGCTTCATGCCCCACAAGAAATTTCTTAAGGATTGTTTTCATAAGCGGGGATTTTTTTTTAATGAAGTAGGGAATGTGTAGGGACAATTAGGGATTTTTGTGATTTTCGTAAAAATTCGGGAGATTTAAGAACTTTTCGGGAGGTCGAGCAATGAAGCTAAAATTCGGGAGATTCCCGAAAAATTCGGGAGACTTGGCAGCTATGAAAGATATATGCAAAATGCATTAATTGTGGAGTTATGCGATGTAATCGTGTGGACAGGATGAAGAGCCATATAGCTCAGTGTATTGGAAGGGGCAATGATGTTGAACAAATACCTGATGTACAAAAAGCAACTACATCAACATCTACAGAGTCCATTGCTTCACAGCCTATTATTTTGTTGGAATCAACAGAACCTGAAATTTTCACTCAAAAAAAGAAGCAAAAAATTGATGACTTCATTGTGAAATCAAATTCTGCTACAACTAAAAAAATTGATTTAAAAGTGGCAAAGTTTTTTTATGCCAATAATATCCCATTCAGTGTTGTTGAACATTCAAGTTTCAAAGATCTAGTTTCTGCTTTGCGACCTGGTTATAATACCCCAAGTAGAAAAGCTTTGGCTCAGTCATTGCTTGATGAAGTTACAAGAGAGGTTGAGAAAACTGCAAAAGACAATCTCAGTGGAAAAGCTGTAACTTTAATTGAAGATGGATGGAGCAATATTCATAACGATCCAGTCATAGCTACATGTATACATTCTGAAGGTAAATCCTATTTTCTTGAATCTGTTGAGTGGTTGCTATTATGAAAAATGCAGATTATCACAAGCAAATAATTGACAATTCCATACGTTTGGCCCACGATAAATATTCTTGTGAAGTAAAGGCAGTTGTAACTGATAATGCGAAAGTAATGAAGAAAGCCAGGCAACTTTTGCTTAATGAGATTGACCAAAATTTAATAGAATATGGGTGCTCTTCTCATTGGCTCAACTTACTCAGACAAGATCTAACACCTGAAGCTGTGCTCAAACAGGTGGTTAAAATACAAAAATAGTTTAGAAACCATCATTTGCCTTCGGGATGGCTTAATGAACATATGGGGTCAATAAAACCCCAATTACCTGGTGATACTCGATGGAAGAGTACACTTACTTGCCTTGAAACATTTTTACACAATAAGCCATTTTTTCAGAAAATAGTAGAAGATCACGAAAATGACATTAACAAAGGAATTGTTATTTTAATCAACAATTATAATTTATACAAACAGTGTAAAGATCTTTTATTCCAACTCAAGCCAATAAGTGTTGCATTGGATATTCGTCAAACAGATACAGCTACAATAGCTGACTCATGCCGTGTTTGGCTAAGCATTCTCAAAGAAAGTGCTCTTCAGCCTCACATTGAAAAGATACAAAACAGGATGAACCAGATTCTGAGACCATTTCATTATTTGGCATATAATTTGCACCCAAAATATAAAGGTGAAGGACTGACTGATGTGCGAAGTGATTTGGCTCGCACATGGGCAACAGAGAAAATTAACGGTTGTCTGCCATTGCTAATTTCATATGAAGCGGAAGAAACTCCTTTTCCACCTTCTTATTTCAGTGCAGCAGGAAGAATGACAAACCCTGTGATTTGGTGGAAAGGACTTTCTAAATGTAATGCTTTTTCAGCTGAGCCTGCATCTGAACTCATAAAACTAGCAATGCTTTTGCTGTCCAGTCCCGCCAGCTCAGCCTCCATTGAACGAGTATTTTCTAACTTTGGATTTGTCCATTCAAAACTTAGAAATCGTTTAGGTGTAGAAAAATGCGCAAAATTAGTTACATGTTATCGGATGCTACGTGGTAAAAATGAACCATACTATTAATTATATATCTATTCTAGACATTTTGTACCTCAAATTCAAAATCGCAAATTATAATTAATATTTTGTTTCAATTTTAATAAATTAGTGTTTGAAAATGAAACATTGTAATATCAAAGTGCCTCATCATTAAGTTACATACCTATTCTATTCGAAACATCCCAAAGCATTCATTTAGGTTTTTGGACGGTTTAAACCAGTTTTTGACACTTGTCACGTCAAAAACTCAACCTTGGCACATATACGCTCTAGCGAAGGAAAATCTCTATCCCCTCTGTAGCTTAGTGGTCAGAGCACTCGTCCGGCAATCGAGGGAACTGGGTTCGACTCCCGGTAGAGGCACAGATGATGTTTTTCCTTCCTTAAAAAAAAAAAAAAAATTAACATCTAAAATAATAAATATCTTCACAACATCCAGTCTTCTGTATATCTTGAATTCCAAAATTAATGAAAGAGATCATTCCAAAATTAATGAGAGAGATAATTTCAACATTAATGAAAGATAATTTCAGCATTAAATGAAAGATAATTCCAAAATTAATAAAAGTGATAATTCCAGCATTAACCAAAGATATTTTTAGCATTAATGAAAGAGATAGTTTCAGCATTGATAAAAATTTATAATTTCAAAATTAATGAAAGCGATAATTCCAGAGTTAATGAAAGAAAATTTTTTTTTAATGAAACAGATAATTTCAATTCCAAAATAATTGGAAGTGATAATTTCAGCATTAATGAAAGAAATAATTCCAGATTAATGAAAGAAATAATTCCAGATTAATGAAAGAAATAATTCCAGATTAATGAAAGAAATAATTCCAGATTAATGAAAGAAATAATTCCAGATTAATGAAAGAAATAATTCCAGATTAATGAAAGAAATAATTCCAGATTAATGAAAGAAAAATTCTAGTTTAAATGAAACAGATAATTTCAATTCAAAAATAAAATGAAAGCGATAATTCCAGCATTTGAAAGATAATTCCGGAATTAATGAAAGAGAATTTCAGCATTAATGAAAGAAATTATTCCAGCATTAATGAAATAAACAATTTAATTTTTTTTATCTTTAGTTCTCCATCCTTTCTTTAATCTTTAAAACGCAATATTTAGAGACCGAACTGTACATTTCTATGGCGAAGTTGCCAGGCACGAAGTCACATGGTTTCCTTGCATTTGACATTTCTGCCGTCGCGGCGGCTCTCCCTTTAGTAATATAAGCTCGATGGCATTAATACTTGCTGGGGTCAAAATGACCTTACGACGCCAATTACGCACAGAATTTTCAGAAGGGTTATATACCGCCAGTGAATTGTCAATCATATGAGAAACACGAATTTTTTTTTTTGAAATTGATGAAAACAACAAACATCAACACAA
Organism: Pholcus phalangioides; assembly: GCF_987345545.1. Classification (NCBI taxonomy): domain Eukaryota; kingdom Metazoa; phylum Arthropoda; class Arachnida; order Araneae; family Pholcidae; genus Pholcus; species Pholcus phalangioides. The sequence continues at coordinate 207,085 of NW_028301612.1, read as the reverse complement.
ACTCAAAAGTTCTTTCTCACCATCCACCTATCACACACGCCGTAGTTTTTATCAACTTTAGGCTTTAAAACGGTTAAATCTGGAAAAAAACGGTCTGACGCTTTGAAAACTAACTACTCATCAATCAACGTTTCATATTTATGATGAGTACTTGAACAAATAAAACAAGAATTTTGATTGCTTGATGATTTCAAATATATGATATGATTTCCCTTATAGCTTATATCCCCTTCTCCATTTGAAAAAAAAAAATTTTAGATATTAGGATGTATAAATTATAAGATTTTATGAATGATATAATTAATGCAAAGCCATTCTATATAATTTTCAATTTCGTTTCGATTTCGAAGTGCTGCTTTCGATGTTCGGGCCGTCCAGTAGTGATTGTTTGTTGTTGTTCTTGTAAACGGCTAAACCACCCGGGTAACAAATGTCAGCATCGTTGAGATCGCCACCGAAGCCCGTTCCCAAGCCTGGCACGTACTAATTCATTTCTTTATTTGTATTATTATCATGGCTCCCGACATCCAAGAGCTAGGTCCCTAGGCTCTTCTTTGGCGGGGTCCGCCTCTATAGTGAGTTTCTAACTTAAAAAAAACATAAAGGTTAATAATCGTCCTGTCTAGAGCCCCGTCAGCTCCACCCTTGTAAAGGGGGGGGGGGGTCATGATTATTACCTCAATAGACATGGTCCCCTCCATATGGGGAAAGGGGGGGGGAAACTACAGCAAATGTAGGTTTTAAATTCAAGATTTCTATTCTGTGGTTTAGAAGTTTTGATATTTGTGAACATGTAAGAACTTGAGAAAGGAAAGTTGGTTGTCTACTAGAAAAATCGAGCCCTGAACCTCTTGCGATCCAGGCAAGTGCACTCATTATGCCACAGGGTCAGAAGAATCTCTTGATTTGATGAGTTGTGGGCTGAGAGGACACATTTATCTCTACAATCAAACCTGGGTCTTTATGATGGAGTCAGCATGATCACACAGCTGATTCTTTTTTTTTTTTGACTGTCAATCATGCCGATTCAAAAATGATTGTAGAAATTGACATTTCCTTAGCTGAAAAACAGTTCATGCATTCAAGCTATGTGTTTCAATCTGATTCGAAGTGAAACACATGATCAATGGAAAATCTCAAAAGAATTGAAAATTTGAAAGCAGCATGTTTGGAGCTATTCAAGTATTGTGTCAGCACCAATATATAGGCCTGTGTGTGTGTGTGTGTGGGGGGGGGGGGTTCAGATTTGCTGAATTTGATGGGGGGGGGGGTTGAATGATGCTTATGTCATCAATTACCTTTTTTAAAAATATGAAATATTCTTAATGTCATCTTTATTGGATATGTCAAAAACCTTTCCCTAATTTGTGGGCACTTGAACTAACATTTCCCCCAATGATAAGTGTACTATAGATCTTTTTTTCTAGTAGACCCCTACAGACCCCCCCCCCCATCCTGTCTCAATCAGGCCCATTATATTTTTACGGGGATGAGACAAAGAACATATATTCAATGTCGCAGAACAATTTTGCTACTGCAGAACGATATGGACGAATTTTTAGAAAAATGTAGAAAACACTATTATAAGAATTTTTGCCGCAGAACATTTCCAGTCAGCCAAGGGCTCAGTGCAGAACAATGCAAAACATTCTTTGGCAACTTAATACATGTGTGCATATATACACATCACCTTAATAGTCCATTTCTATTGTATTTTTTAAAGCTGGTGCGAGGAGGGGGGAATCCCTCTCTGATCCCCCAAATGAAGGGCCTGTTCTCACTTATGAGGGGGGAGGGGGTTGGCTGAACTGTTTTGTGTGTACTCAGCCCGTGACATGCGTTGTCCTTGAGTAATTTGCTGGACTCCAGTGTGTAAGCAAATACATGCTCTTCGAATGGAGAGGGAATGTGGTTCACTGAAAGTGTGCACTGTGGTCGGGGAGAATTTTCTACTTTCGCCCTACCACCCATGTTAATTAGACAATTTTTTTTTAACTGTGAATCGTCATTCATTCACCCTACCTCTGTATTGTCTATGCTCCTGTATGGTGTAGACACCCCAAGACCAGACACATCTACTCTATAATATAAAATCACAAACTCGAAAAGTGCCTGTTTCTATGTGACCGAAATTAGTGACGATTTTATGTTACGAAATGGGTGGTGTTTTTGTGTTACGGAAGTCGGTTACGATTTTGGGTGGTGTTTTTGTGTTACGGAAGTCGGTTACGATTTTGGGTAGAGTTTTCATTTAACTCCTGAGGACATCAGGAACCGCTTGACCTGTATGGATCAAGTTTTGTGCATTTACCCAGAGGTATGTATACATCACCAGTGCTCCCAACACACAGGGTCCGGGTACCCAGGGCAGGGCATTGGACAGATCTCTTTATGGGGAAATTGACAGGTTTCATTTTGAGTCGAGGATGAATACTTGCTTCTCATTGTGCATTGCTTATTGTGGCACTGCAAAAATAATGGTGCATTACTGATTGCGGTGCATTGCATATTGTAGTGCATCGCGTGCTGTATTGCTCATTTTAATGGAGCGTTTAATGTGTATTGTGGTGCATTGCGTACTATAGTACTTTGCTTATTGCGATGCATCACATACTATGCTGCATTGCTTATTTGTGGTGTACAATATTACTGACTACACACATTACTACATTACTGATTGTGATGCTTTGCATGTTGTAGTGCATTGAGTGCTGTATTGCTTATTGTAATGCAGTGCTTTTGGCTTATTATGGCTCATTCATATTATGGTGCTTTGTTTAGTGCGATGCATCGCGTATTAAGCGGTATTGCAGTACATGAGGTATTGTGCTGCATTGCTTATTGTGGTGCACTGTAAATATTGGCCAATTGCGCATTGTTATGCATCACGTATTTTAGTGAATCACATGCCATATTGCTTATTCTAATGCAGTGCTTATGGTGCACTGCATATTGTGTTGTTTTGCTTATTGTGGTGTATTGCGTATTGTGCTTAATGTGGTGCACTGAATATAGTGGTGCATTGCTTATTGCGGTGCTTTGAATATGGTGGTGCACTAATTATTGTGCTGTATTGCTTATGGTGGCGCATTGCTTATTGTGCTGTATTGCTGAGGATGGTGCAATAAACACTGTGCTGTATTACTGGTGGTGGTGCATTAAGTATTGTCCTGTATTGCTTAAAGTGGTGTCCTGAATATAGTGGTGCATTTGTTTTTTGTGGTGCACTTAATATAAGGCTGCACTACTTATTGTGTGCTGCATTGCCTGAAATGGTGCATTGCTTATTGCACCTAATCGCCGATGGTGCATTGCGTATTGAGCTGTATTGCTTATTGTGGTGCATTGCAAATAGTTGTGCATTGCTGATTATAGTGCATTGCTGATTATAGTGCATTGCTGATTATAGTGCATTGCTGATTATAGTGCATTGCTGATTATAGTGCATTGCTGATTATATTGCATCGCTTGCTTAGTGTGTTTCAGTGGTTGCGACAACCCAGCATAACTACCCAGGATTCTGGTCTGGCAAAATTGGTGCAATCGATACACAAAGGAGAGAGACAAATGATTTCAAAGAAATTTCTAGTTTTAACAAAAGTAAATTTATTAATTCTTTAACAATTAAATAAGTTAGGAATAACAGAATTATTTCTCAATTTTCATACCGTACACCAATCCAAGTCCGTTGTCTCAATCTAGTCCGACTGCAGGAGTTAGGCGATCTTTATCGGATCACACGTGCCATGACGTCATCGACCTTGGAGGAAGGTCACGATCCGAGATGAAACCTCACGTGGCTGGAAGAGCTGCAAACAACGGCCGAGATGACGATAGGAAGCAATGATCTATGTGGAACCATTCATCGACCTTGTCGGAAGGTCACTACCCGAGACGAAGCCTCACGTGGTGGGAAGAGTTGCAAACTCAACGGCCGGAAATGACGATCGGAAGCAATGTGGAACCATAAGACGGACAGATGAACGATGACAGGAACCGGGAACGACAGTGATTGACTAGAGATGTGGCATGGTGGGTCCGGAACCAGCCGGCGGTGTAATAGCAACAGAGAGACGAACTGTTTCATACTTCAGATGACTCACCCAAAGGTGACCACCTTCACCTAAAGTGATGTATTTTGAGTTGAAAGGCGAGAACGAATGCGAGACGATGCCAAGTAGCACCGGGAATTTATACCTATAAAAGGAAATACGGAACGATCCAACTCCTGGGACCGACCATCGCAGCAAAATACACATCAGAGCACAGCCAATAGGAAAATACAACGTCTAATTTACATAAATAAATGACAATAGATTTTTTATAGGAACTTTTGCAAAAATAAGAATGGCAACAATAATAAATTAAAATGGCGATGTGATCAAGATCGCACATTTTACCGGACTATGAACAATGAAAATATCACAGACTAATTGAATCAACCGTGCACGGTTATAAAAGGTAAGATAACATAAATTCTATTAAAGATTATACAATAACAACTATATAAACATGTTTCAAAAATAAGAGATAGAGGCTGGTTTGGCAAATTCCCCAAAGGTTCCCAACTATTGTTACATGGTTATAGCATATTGTGGTGCGTATTGCGATGTATAGTGCTTTATTGCGTATTGAGCTGTATTGCTTATTATGGTGTGTATTGCGTATTGAGTTGTATTGCTTATTATGGTGTGTATTGCTATTGTTATGTATTACGTGTTGTAGTGCATCACGTACTGTATTGCGTATTGTGGTGTATTTTGTTTTGTGCTGCATTGCGTTTTGTACGCACATCGTGTGCCATATTGCTTATTATAATGTCGTGTCTACTGCTTATTGTGGTGTATTGCGTTTTGTACTGCATTGCGTGTTGTACCTACATCGTGTGCCGTATTGCTTATTATAATGTCGTGCCTATTGCTTATTGTGGTGCACTACAATATGGTGAATGTGGTGCATTACGCATTGTTATGTATCAAAGCAGTATGGTACGTATTGTGGTGCACCACTGATTGTGTTGCATTGCGTATTGTACGCATTACGTAGTACATCGTGTTCCGTATTGCTTATTATAATGCCGTGCCTACTGCTTATTGTGCTGTAGGCCTTATTGTACAAATACAAATACAACGCCACAACAGGCAAAATGCCCAACGAGGTGGCTGATAAAAAGATGCCCATAAAAATATGGTTGTCATATGTTTCAAAAATACAGCAACCCAATTAAAAATGCAATTAACACAAATTACAAACAATATATACACATGATAAAATATTATACAATGCCCATAAAGAATACTTATGGTTGTCTTATTCTAAGAATGGATAGCTTCTCGATTTACCCCAACATGTTTATCGTATTTCTTTTTAAACGTGTCAATTGTGTTACAATTTACTACCTCCGGGGGTAAGCTATTCCATTTATTAACAACCCTATTAGAGAAAAATTCCCTGCGACACCATAACCTTGCATTGTCCCTCACCAATCGATACTGGTGTCCCCTTGTAAAAGCAGTCGATTGGCGGTGTACTAAAAGTTCATGGTCCATCCTATCCATCCCATTGAAAATTTTGAACACTTCGATCATATCTCCTCGACACCTGCGTTCATCCAATGTAAACATATTCAAAAAATGAAGTCTTTCTTCATAACTCAAGCCCTGTGTGCCAATAAGGACACGCGTAGCTCTTCTCTGCACCCCTTCAACCAAGTCTATGTCCCTCTGAAGGTATGGTCTCCAAAACCTTACAGCATACTCCAGTCCAGGACGAACTAAGCCTCGAAAAAGCGGAAGAATGACTTTAGGAGAACGCGAAGAGACCTTTTTGAAAATGAGACCAAGCATTCTATTCGATTTTTTGACAACCGCTGAACAATGTTCAGAAAACTTAAGTCGCTCGTCAATGAGAATTCCCAAATCGGTGACTCTAGTTGCATCCGGGATAGTGACACCATTCAACTCGTAAGAGACCATTCAACTCGTAAGAGAGTAGATTGTAGTGCATTGCATGCTGTATTGCTTATTGTAATACATTGCATATTGTGCTGTATTGCTTATTGTAATACATTGCATATTGGGCTGTATTGCTTATCGTAATGCATTGCGTATTGTAGTGTGTTGCTTATTGCAATGCATTGCGTATTGTAGTGCATTGTGTGCTGTATTACTTAATCTAATGCATTGCGTATTGTAGTGCATTGTGTGCTGTATTACTTAATCTAATGCAGTGGGTATTGCTATTGTGCTGTATTACTTATTGTGGTGCACTGCAAATACAATGCTGATTTTAGTGCATTGCATGCTGTATTGCTTAATCTAATGCAGTGGGTATTGCTATTGTGCTGTATTGTTTATTGTGGTGCACTGCAAATACAATGCTGATTTTAGTGCATTGCATGCTGTATTGCGTATTATAATGCAGTCTGTATTGCGTATTGTGGTAGATTGCTTATTGCGATGCTTTGCTGATTGCAGTGCATTGCTGATTTTGCTGGTTGTTGATTTGTACTGTTATGCATTTCGTACTATAGTGCATAACGTGCTGTATTGTGTGCTGTACTATGGTGCATTGCATATTATTGTGCTTTGCTTGCACGATACGTCACATTTGCCTATTGTGGTGGATTGCATATTATACTGCATTGCTTATTGTGGTGCACTGCAAATGGTGGTGCATTGATGTTTGTAATGCATTGCGTATTGCAGTACATCGCGTGCTGTATTGCTTATTTTAATGAGTGCTTATTTATTATATTGGGGTGTATTGCTTATTGTGGCGTACTGCAAATAGTAGTGCATTCCATATTGTAGTGCATCGCGTCTGTATTGCTTATTTTAATGAGTGCTTATTGTGTATTGTGCTTATTGTAATGCAGTGCTTGCGATGTATTGTGGTACATATTATGGTACTTCGCCTATTGTGATGCATCGAGTATTGTGCTGTATTGCGTATTGTGGTGCATTTCTTATCATGGTACACTACTTATTTTTCAGTATTGCTGATGTTGGTGCATTGCTTATTGCTGCATTGCGTTTTGTGCTGTATTTCTCATTGTGGTGCACTGCATATAGTGGTGGATTGAGTATTGTGTTTTATTGCCAATGGTGGTGCTTTGCGTGTTGTGATACACCGTATATAGTGAATCACTACTTAATTTGATGTATTGGTGATATGGTGGTGCATTGCATATAGTGGTATTTCGCATATCGTGGTATATCATGTATGTATTGCACTGCATCGAGTATTCTGTTGTATTTATGATGGCAGAGCATTGCTTATCAAAATCAGAGTGGGAAACTGTCAATTGAATGGCTATTTTGCAGGCATTCGTAGTGCCTGAGAAATATTTTGTTTTATAATTAAAGATGTGACGAGTAGTTAGCTCCATTGGAGGAGTTGGGAGGGGGGGGGGGGGGGTTGGACACCATAGCATCAGGCCTAGTTGGCAATAATTCTATTAATTGAAATGATAGCTAAATAGGAAGGAATTAATTTTAATTATTCAAATGGTTGTTTGTAAGCAATCATCTTGCCAGTTATTGATGAATGGCTCTGGAATTTAGAGAGACCACGATGAAGAAGAAGAATGCTCGGTACTTCGCACCAGCTAGCAATGGCAACAGTACCATTCCATTAATTGATGATTAACATAAACCAATAATTAATCAATATAAAACACAAGCTAAAAGTATAGTGTGTTCAGTCTATAATCATGTGAAAAATAATCCCTGTGCATAAATAGCAAAGTTCACTACAATAGTGTCAGACTTTCTATGTATTCTCAAAGGGCAATCAAATTAGAGGTGTATGCAAGATTGACCTTTGGGGAGGGGTGCACAGAAGGCTTAGAGGGTGGGTTGCAATAAACTTTTTAAAGAGAAATTTTGAGTTCTTAGCCTGCAAATAACATTGAAATTAAGAGAAATTGATTATAAAAACAAAAAGTTTTTTTTTTTGATATTTTTAATTTTTATTTTAAAATATTTTTTTTTGCATAAAAAATAAGTTTTTGATCATCTGGAGGGGGGGGGGGAAGGGATAGGAGCTTGTGTCTCCCACGTTCGTCTTTGATCCCAATATGCGTTAGGGGTAGGGGACAGTGCGGAAATTTTTTTTTGATGGGAGGGGGGTAAAAAATGGCCAAAAACTCTGATGACGTTATAGTCTCTTTACAAATTTAGATTAGAAAAACAGCTACAGTACCAATCAAAAATCTTGACGTTGAAAAATTTGTTGCTGAGTTGCAATTGACTTTGCTTAAGGAACCGTTGCCCATAGCTCAAAGTGTGTTATTGGACTGATTAATATCAGTCTCAAAAGTAGAGGATTTTTTTTAGTTGTATTCAAGAAATCAGCAAAAATCAAGTACAAGAATTAAAAAATAGCGTCATGTGAAATGTAATTTAATAATTTTTATATCAGAGGGAGAGATTTTCATTTCAAGGAACACCTTAGTGAATGTCTATTTAGTTATTTTTCCTATTAGTCTATTTGCACGTACACTTACTGAAGGTGAATTTACAAATGAAATTGCAAAGTTACATCGAAATTTCTGAATATTGTTCAGCGGTAGTCAAAAAAGTGAATAGAATGCTTGTGGGGTCTCATTTTCAAAAAGGTCTCTTCGCGTTCTCCTAAAGTCATTCTTCCGCTTTTTCGAGACTTAGTTCGTCCTGGACTGGAGTATGCTGTAAAGTTTTGGAGACCATACCTACATAGGGACATAGAATTGGTTGAAGGGGTGCAGAGAAGAGCTACGCGTGTCCTTGTTGGCACACAGGGCTTGAGTTATGAAGAGAGACTTCATTTTTTGAATATGTTTACATTGGATGAACGTAGGTGTCGAGGATATATGATCGAAGTGCTCAAAATTTTCAATGGGATGGATAGGATGGACCATGAACTTTTAGTACACCGCCAATCGACTGCTTTTACAAGGGGACAACAGTATCGATTGGTGAGGGACAATGCAAGGTTATGGTGTCGCAGGGAATTTTTCTTTAATAGGGTTGTTAATAAATAGAATAGCTTACCCCCGGAGGTTGTAAATTGTAATACAATTGACACGTTTAAAAAGAAATACTATAAACATGTTGGGGTAAATCGAGAAGCTATCCATACTTAGAATAAGACAACCATAAGTATTCCTTATGGACATTGTATAATTTTTATCACATGTATATATTGTTTATAATTTTTATTAATTACATTTTTAATTGGGTTGCTGTATTTTTGAAATATATGACATCCATATTTTTATGGGAATCTTTTTCTGAGCCACTTCGTTCGGCATTTTGCCTGTTGTGGCGTTGTATTTGTATATTTGTATTACTGATCACTTTTGGTGAAACTTAGCAAAAATAATATGTTTTCTTTGTTAGACCAATTGATTTACCATTATCAGCACGAAATCCTAAAAAAATATAAAGATTAATTTTCATATTCTTATGCATTTGTTTTTTCCATATTTTAGGTCAGGTTAGAGTTGTTAGAGCTCTATATCCTTATAATGCTCAGCAGGTATGTTTGCTTAACTCATTTTCTTGCACTTTTATAAATTTCAATATCAATATTCTGAATTTGATGAAGGATTCAGTTTCATCAAGAACTTTTTTAATATTAAAGAAAAAATTAATTAATACAGTGAAACCTGTCTAAAATGAACATGCTATGAGATTGTGGTGTGCCGGCGCCCTCAGTTCATATTTCACTCGCCAGATGGCGTCTCCATACCATAGTGTGCTTCCATACTCAGTACATAGTTTTTCCTTTCTTGTATGAAGTGTACAAACTTCAATATAACAGCACTTCAAATATTTTATTTAGACAGGAAAAATGGTAGTACCTTCATAAGGAAAGACAAAGAGAATACAAAACTACAAAAGGTAAACAAAAAGAACGTTGCCACACATATGTAACATAATACACACTCTGAGGGGTGAACAAGATTAAGTGAAATACTATTGGGGGACTACTAGATTAACAATACTCCCCCTCACACCGAAGAGTAAATTGAGTCCTAACATTTTTCGAAACATGAACAATTTTTGAGGTGTTAAACTTTTTGTCAAAATGTCTGCTTCCATTTCTTCAGTGGGCTTGTACTTCACTGATACATCACCAGATGCCACCTTTTCTCGAATAAAATTTTTTTTGATGTTAATATGTTTCGATTTTGAACTAACAATTGGATTTCCTGACATGTTGTTTGCTGATTTATTGTCATTATATATAATTATCTGGCTTTGATTCAGTCCCAATTCATTTATCAGTTCTTTCAGATGAATCGCTTCTCTGGTAACTTCGGTTAGGGACATATATTCAGCTTCACATGATGACAGAGCCACGGTTCTTTGTTTCCTTGATTCCCATGATATAGCAGAACCTCCGAACTTGAAACAGTAACCAGTGTAGGACTTACAATCTTCACTACATGAAGCCCATGTGGCATCAGCATATCCAACTATCATCTTCCCAGTCTTTTGGTATACTAATGATAGATTCTTGGTACCTTGTAAATATCTGAGAATTCTTTTCGCTGCCATCCAATGTGATTTTTCATGGCAATTATTGTATTCGCTCAAATTGCTAACAGCGTATGTGATGTCAGGTCGAGTACCTACAGATAAATACATAAGTGAACCAATAAGACTTTGATACGGATATTCAGATGTTATATTTTTTCCTTTTGACAGTTTGATAGATGATTCCATCGGAGTAGATATTGGCTTACATTCTGACATTCCAAATCTTTCAAGAATACTTGTAATGTACTTTTGTTGAGACATTATTATCTTTCCATCTTTAAGTTTGAATTCGATTCCAAGACAGTACTGGAGTTCACCTAAGTCATGCATTTCGAAGGATTTCATAAGTTCAATTTTCAATTTTTCAAATTGTTGGACCTTATTCGTGGCTATAATGAGATCATCTACATATATTGCAACAATAGTTTTCTCTCCCCCTTTCAATGAAGAGTATAGACATGGATCAGCATTTAGTGATTGAAACCCAAGTTCCTTGAGGTTTTTGTCAAGTTTTGTGAACCATTGCTTGTTTCAGTCCATATAATGCCTTTTTCAAATGACAGACTTTATGTGTTTCATCATTCCTCAGATCAGAAAGCATCTTTTTGGCTTTCATGAAGACTGTTTGATCAGTGTCTGAGCTGTGTTCCAGCATTATTTCAAAGACAAGTTTTTCAAGCATCTCTGGTTTTTCCATGAAAATGTCCTCATCAATTTCTCCATTTAGAAATGCTGTAGAAACATCTAGTTGATGCAAATACAAATCTTCTTTAACAGCTAATGCCAGTAATAGCCTAATTGAACTTAACTTCGCTACAGGATCATATGTTTCATTGTAATCGAGTTCTGGGCATTGGTCATAACCTTTTGCAACTAAGCGAGCTTTTCTTCTCTCAAGATCTCCATTAGACTTGTACTTGTTCTTCAGAACCATCTTACATCCAATAATGTTCATCGAATGTTGCTTTTGAACAATTTCAAAAGTATCATTTTTTAAATGTGAAATAATTTCTTTTTTCATAGCATCAATCCATAACTGAGCATCAGGACCTTTGAGTGCTTCTTTCAATTCACAATAAGCTGACATTTCATAGTCATTGAACCAAATCGGCTGTTGTCTTGTTCTTTGGATTCTAGTTTCATTCAGGTTGGTCTTTATCATCTCCATCAATATGTTGATTTTCATCAGATTCTGAGGATTCATCTTGATCAGAGTTTAACACAACATCAAATACTTCACCTATATTTTTGTTTGGGACAGGAACTTGAAATTTTGTTTTGTTGGACATTTTTTCTTTTTTTTCTAGAAGGTCGTCAACATTATTTGAGTTCTTGTCATTGTAGAAAGTGTTCAGTACTTTCACATCTCTGGCTATTTCTATCTGCTTTTGTTATTCATCCATATTCTATAAGCTTTTGAATATTCAGCATAACTTACAAACATGCCAACATTACCTCTTGGATCGAACTTCCCTTTTTTTCTTTTCTTCTCTAGGACATAAGTCTTTGATCCAAAAACTTGTAGATGCTTTACCGATGGAATTCTTCCAGTCCATCTTTCAAAAGGTGTTTTATGCTTAATCACTCTTGAAGACGTTCTGTTACATAAATAATTTGCAGTATTGATGGCTTCGGCCCAAAGTGAAGGTGGAGCTTTAGATTCAATTAGCACGCATCTTGCTTTATCTAGAAGAGTTCTGTTTTTCCTCTCAGCTAGACCATTTTGTTCTGGTGTATATGGTGCAGATAATCTTCTCTTGATTCCACATGCTTTTAGGAAATCACTGAATTCAGTACTACAGTATTCTCCAACTCCATTGTCACTCTGCAAATGTTTGATCTTTTTGCCAGTGCCATCTATTTTTATATTCTTTGAAGAATTTCAGCACTTCATTTTTTTGTTTCAGGAAGTACACTTTACAATATCTGGAACTTTCATCAATAAAAGTTACAAAGTATTTTGATCCGCCAGGAGATGTTACTCGCATCGGCCCACAAACGTCTGAATGCACTATCTCTAACAAGTCCAGTTCTTTTGGATCTGTTCTCTCAAATGGGACTTTTGTCACCTTTCCTTGAATACATGCTTCACAGTCATTCAGTTTTTCATTCAGATTAAAATACATTCCTTGAACTGCATTGTTTCTTTGTGCAGATTTCAGGTGGACTTCATTGATATGACCTAGTTTCTTGTGCCAGGTCATGATCTTGGATTCTGCTGTATACCTTGAATTTTCTGGTCGATTACTAGCATCGTATGTGTACAGACCATTTTTCTTGGGTACAATCAAAGCTATTTCTCCTTTTTGGTTTTTAACAAGAGCTTCATTCCTTTTGAAAATGACAGTTTCTCCATATTCAGTGATTTTGTTCACAGATAATAAATTTGTCATCAGTTCAGGAACATACAGTGTATTCTTCAATGTAACTGTAGAATCTCTGTTGGATTTCAGTTCTATAGTTCCCTTTCCTTGAAATTTGGTGTTTTGACCTACAACCGCTAGATTTATCATTCCAGTATCATGGTCCTCGATGAGATTTTTGAAACTGGAGTCATAACAACACATGTGAGATGTGCTTCCACTATCCAAACACCAGGATGATTTGGCTTGTGGTTTGTCTACAAGTGATGACAGACACTTCTCTTCTGCTTTGAAGGAAGAGTTATCTTTTTTCACATTCTTCGACCAGCAGTCCCGAGCAAAATGTCCAGGCTTTTGGCACTTGTTGCATCGAAATCGTGTTTCTTTTTCACTTGATCCTTTTATATGCGAAATCTCTGGTGTGGTTTCCCTTTTCCATAAAATACATCTTCAGGTTGCCTTTCAGCCTTGGAATGCGAGCTCCTTGCTTCACTTTCCTCAATTATCTTTATTTTCAGGTCTTCTGGTCGTAGCAATTCATCTCTGCACTCTATTGCAACCTGAAAGTTCTCGAATGATTCTGGAAGACTGTATAACATCATTACACACAGCAGGTCATCATGGATTGTAACATCCATGTCTAACAATTTGTCTACAGTGTCCATAAATGCATTGAGCTCTCTTGCACCAGCTTTTTCTTGTATCTTTAATAATATCAATTTTTTTAACAAAGTTGCTTTTCTTGCAGGACCAGAACTTTGATAGATACCTTTTAGTGTATCCCATACATCTTTGGATGTAACACAATTTTTTACTTGTTTCAGTTCTGTAGGGCTGATGATAAGCAACAAATCAGATCTTGCCTCTAGATCTTTGCCAAGCCATTTTTGTCTCTTCTCATCTTCAGCTGGTTCTGTGATTTTCCCATTCACATAATCCCACAGTTTACTTTTAATAAGTAAAGCTTGTGCCTGAACCTTCCAGGTGTCATAGTTTTCTTTGGATAGTGGCTGTATACAACTTGAAACTCTGGTGGTTTCCATTTTAATATATTTATTCAGACTCACTAACTTGCATTAAGTGAGCACTGGTCCCCATAACCTAAAGTAACTTAAAATATTTTATTTAGACAGGAAAAATGGTAGTACCTTCATAAGGAAAGACAAAGAGAATACAAAACTGCAAAAGGTAAACAAAAAGAACGTTGCCACACATATGTAACATAATACACACTCTGAGGGGTGAACAAGATTAAGTGAAATACTATTGGGGGACTACTAGATTAACAATAATAACTCCACGACAGCATTTATTTTTATCAGTTATTGTCTACACACGCCGGAGACGAGGCACGCTGGTATCTCGGGTCGCGAAAACGATTCTCATGTTGTAAATTATTAAATATGCTTAATGTAATTAAAACTTACATTTATACTTCTGATTCTCCTGGAGTCGTCTATATGTCTTACAAGATAAAAACCTGTCTTGAACTGGAATGAAAAGATAGTTCCGTCGATGATTAGTGCTTTGGTATAAGGTCAGGGTTGTTTGGTTTAAACCTTGGTTTTAACCAAGTGGTTTTTTTACAAAAAGTCAAATAAAAGTGGCCTAAATATAATTTTTTCCTTGAAAAATATCATATTCGTCCATTATTAGCCAAAATTTTTCATTTTTATCACATTTTATATTCTTGGGGTACATTTTGATGGCATATCTTTAAATGGCATAAGATGGTGTAAGTGGTTTTTTTCAAAAAGTCTCATAAAAGTGGCCTGAATATATATATATTTTTTCATACGAAGTATCTTTGTTATTTAAAGTGATAGAAGCCAAAAATTTTTCATTCTTACCACATTTTCTAACTTTTGGCTACATTCTGATGCTCTGTCTTTACCAAATTCATGAATAAAGCTAAGAACATAGTAAAAGCGGCAAGCAAAGTGACGAATGAGAAGGAAGAGAAGCTACACGAGAATATAGCTGCGAGCAAGGAACATAGTACACATAGTGGGGGCGTTTGATGTAGCAGAGAGTATCAAATAGAAACTTGCACTCAGCTTGGTTTTTTAAATTAAAGAATGCTTAAAAATTTCATAATTATAAAAATCATTGCTCAGACAACAGTTTAGAAATAATAGTGTTATGTGAATATCACTATTTTTAAATACAAACCATGGAAATATTCCTCACATTTTGATTGCTTACCTCTCTACACCTTTTCCTGCTGCACTTGAGTGTGATCACTTCTCGAAAGATCAATAATATTTTCTACTAAATTTATGAGAAAAAAGTTGAGAAAGATATCAAGTTTATCAAAGTCCCCCACCGTTTAAATTTGCATTATTAGTATAGGCGGAAGGGTAGTAGTGGAAAATCTCCCCCCCCCCCAATAGCTTTATTTGTAGAAATATTTGGTGGTTTCATTTTTTTTACACAAGAAACGTAATTATTGACACCCAAAAATCTAGCACAAAACATTCGGTATGCTTCCAATATGGAAATATTGACGGACACAGAAAATAAGCAAATACAACTTGCCAGTTTTTCCACAGAAATATACATGATTTTTAATTCAGACTACTCAAATACATTTACCCACACACAGTGCATGATAAATTACCATATAATATAAATATTATAAACTCAAAATATAAATCATTATCGGTTTGGTTTAGCATGTGCACACGAAAAAAGTTTTATGGGAAATATATGAAAATTATATTTGCTATTTGCTGTTTTAATTCGATCGTCTACACCATTTTGAAGTAAGTCAAGAACTTTAACATCAACGATTCTGGTGACATTTTTGACCTCACTACCGCTTTTTAACAGCGAAAACAAGCCCTTTGACAGCCATCTTGCAGCTACACACAAGCGAGCAGAGCGGCAAAAACAAAATATCTTGAATGCGCTGCTGTTATCGTTTGTCGCAGAGTTCCCGCTCTGCTGCGATGCGGGTCACTATATGCAGGTGCATTGGAATCAGTGTGTTTGATTCCGCTGCTTGGATCTCTTCTCCCATCGTTGCTTTGCTCTCCGTTTCACTATGTGTTCAGCCTAAGGATTGTATGATACATCTAAAGGTAGTGGAGTATTATCTCACAAGATTTCTTTTTCCCTTCACAAAGAAGCAGCAACAGTAGTGATACCATCAAGCTAGGGCAGGTGGTCCTATAACCCAATAAAGACACCAACTGTCCTTAAAAGACAAAGACTAGTGTACTATAGTCCGTTTCAGGTTAACTTTGCAGTGAAGAGGAAGCTGCGAGGGAACTGCATCACTCGTTGCTATGACAACGAAAGCCTGTTAACGTATGTATTCATGCGCGGCCTCGGTAAGGTATGGCCGATTCTCGCCAATCTTGCAGAAAAAAATATTTTTGAAGTGTAACGTAATGCTTGTAGAAAAAATTGCAGTCAGTTAGTAACAAAAAATTAGCTAATGAGAAAAAAAATCATTGTTGATACTTTCAGAAATCAAAGTTGCGGTTCTTGAAATCATTTTTTTTATTGAAAAGTATCTTAGTAACTCTTATTAACCGGTTTTGACATTTGAATTTGGGAATAGCCCCAAATAATAATAAAAATGATAAGGAAAAATTTAGAATTCTTTTACTCACTTTTCTTGCCGAAATTTCTGTCGCTCACCCACCTGAACGCATATACGTCGATGCCACTTGTTATCACTACAGTTTTAGTCATTTTTTACGGATTCCCATTCTATGGAATCCTCACTTGAAGTTGTAGAACTATCGGATTCTCTATTACGTATTAATTGTTGTTGCTCCAAATTGTGTTCCATCAGGCCATCTGCAATCCAAAATTCCTCTTCTTTTTCAATTATTGCCAAAAAGATACAACTGTCACAGAAGAAAAGAATACACTGCAAGCCTAAACCATTAAGGGTCTCTCTCTCTTGCTTATTTATATTTATCTGGAGAGACACTGAAGGGGCATCTGAAGGAACAGCCTCTACTGTGGGGGAGATGGCGTTGGTGTGGGTGAAAAAGAGACATTACTTATGTCAACACATTCCGCTATCTTCTATTGGAATTCAGAAACCACCCCTATCCTACGAATATGGCAAGAAATAGATATAAAAAAGGGGGGGCGTCTGGAACAGTAACCTACACCCATAAAGAGAGCCTCTCACAACAGTATCAGCGCTGTCGTGAAAGAGGGACACTTCCTGTAATCTATGAGGGAATATCTGAATTCATTGGAGGCTATTTTCGGGAGAAACTGATTGAATATTCGTCTGAGTGTGTAGGCCTATAACTACGTGCAAAACTGAATGAAAAATTGTATCGGAAAAAATTCAACAAAATGACGATATAATATATATATTATATAACTGTGCAATCAAAAAAAAAGCACGATAGTAATAGGGTACTAGTAGTAGTAGTTGAAGGGGGTGCAGAGAAGAGCTACGCGTGTCCTTATTGGCACACAGGGCTTGAGTTATGAAGAGAGACTTCATTTTTTGAATATGTTTACATTGGATGAACGCAGGTGTCGAGGAGATATGATCGAAGTGTTCAAAATTTTCAATGGGATGGATAGGATGGACCATGAACTTTTAGTACACCGCCAATCGACTGCTTTTACAAGGGGACACCAGTATCGATTGGTGAGGGACAATGCAAGGTTATGGTGTCGCCGGGAATTTTTCTCTAATAGGGTTGTTAATAAATGGAATAGCTTACCCCCGGAGGTAGTAAATTGTAACACAATTGGCACGTTTAAAAAGAAATACGATAAACATGTTGGGGTAAATCGAGAAGCTATCCATTCTTAGAATAAGACAACCATAAGCATTCTTTATGGGCATTGTATAATATTTAATCATGTATATATATTGTTTGTAATTGCATTTTTAATTGGGTTGCTGTATTTTTGAAATATATGACATCCATATTTTTATGGGCATCTTTTTATCAGCCACCTCGTTGGGCATTTTGTCTGTTGTGGCGTTGTATTTGTATTTGTAATATTGGCGGGGAAAATTTCTTGGAAATCGCGCCAAAATATTCTTGAGCTCGCCATGGATTTTTGATAATGGTTACCAATATTTTTCTAATTTAAACATTTTAAACGGATATACATTGGTTCAAAACGGTATTTTTTCCGTATCTTTTTCAAAATCATAAAAAATTTTGAAATATTCTATATAAATGATCATTATAAACCTCCGATGTATGGGAACTGTATTTTGTGGCGAAGGAATACACTCTCTACCTTTTTCTCCACTGCAAAGTTAACCTGAAACAAACTATAGTAGTTACATTACCTCACAGACATTTTCATTTTCTTTCCCATAGGAAGTAGCACATCTCCTACTGTATATCTGTCTTAATATTCAATAGTTGTTTTTTTTTTTATACTTTCACACTGTTAGGCCTAGTTAATCAGGGTTCTACTGTATAGTAGTAGTAACAGATTTATGAAAAATAATCAGCTATATGCAGGTGATCATAATAAAAGTTTTGATTCAAAAACTATACAATAAGTCAGGGTTGGTAAAAAAACCAAAAAACAAGTTTTTTTGGTTTAAATAGTATTAACATTAAAAACAATAAAATTTCTGAAAAATCATTCAAACTTCTAATAAATTAAAATAGAATGTTTATTAATATAATTAACACTATTCCCATATTTTTTAATATATATATAAAAAAAAATGTATGTCTGTCTGTTTGTCCTTTATGCATTACAACACCATTCATCCGACCACCATGAAACTTTGGGAAGTTGTTGAGTACACTCCCGCGAAGGTTTCTGGTATAATACATCTATCCTAGGTGGCACGTGTGTTGAAAGTTTCTGGCATAGTTGTGTAGCGGGTGCTAGACAACGGCGATTTATAAGTTTTATTTTAAAATTGCACTAGCAATTGCATCATCTGGAATTGCGGCAACACTTTTGGATGGTGGTCGAACAGCTCATTCAGCACTGAAATTGCCATTGAATTTACAAACCACTGAGACACCAACATGCAATATCACCAAAAATTCCGGAATGGGCAAAGTTCTCCAAACATATGAACTTATCATATGGGGCGAATGCACAATGGCTCACAAAAAAGCATTGGAAGCCCTTGATCGTACACTGCAAGATTTGAGGGAAAATGGACAGCCCTTCGGTGGACCACTCATTTTATTGTCTGGTGATTTTCGACAAACTCTGCAAGTCATACCACGTTCAACACCCGCTGATGAACTTAATGCATGTCTCAGATCATCAGTTCTATGGTGACATGTAAAGAAATTGACTTTGAAAACCAATATGCGTGTTCAACTACAAAATGATGCATCCGCCAAACGTTTGCGCAAAACAATTGCTGGATATTGGGAATGGGAAGATGGCAATCGACAGATGTACACAATGTATCACATTGCCAACAAACTTTTGTAAGATGACATCAATCGAAGACGAATTAATTCAAAAGGTTTTCCCAAATATCGCTCAGAATTACAAAAACTGTACAACAACAAAACAATTACAACAACTGTATGTGACCAGCTCACGTGTTGGAAAACCTTCTGATTTATTCGTGTACGCACCAGACGGAAAAACAAAAAATATTGTGTATCCACAAGCACTCTAATAAATAAATAGAATTAAAACGATGCTTTGAAATGAAAATGGTGAGTGCATTTTCTCGAAAACCTGCCTTGGGTTAGTGTTGACTGACCTAGTACAAATTAATACTGCTGAAATTGTTCAGCTACTGGAACCTTCAATTAATTTATTGATAACCTGTATTTATAGGTCTTATGCCTTCACTGTTTCAGATTTTCTCCAAGAGTTTGAAATTTTATTGGGTAATACACAAAAAACCGCGATGTAATTATTATTGGTGATATTAACATAAACATATTGGATCAAATTAATACTAACCATTATGAATATCTCGATCTTCTGTCAAGCAATGGTTTTTTACCTATGATATCTCAAATCACCAGACCTTCCTCTAAGTCATGCATTGATCATATTTTTATAAGAAATTCTTCACGGCGCTTTTGTTTTCTGAATCTGTAGTCTGGGAAACGGATTTGACCGATCATTACCTGATTCTATGTAAATTATCATACTCTAATGTTAATTCTGGTCTGGTACAAAATTCAATGTTTATAGAAAAAAATTATTAATTATTCCCAACTCAAGCTATATCTACAGATTTATACACTTTGCATAAATAATTCCCAAAGTGATGGTGCTTTCGATGAATTTATTGTTAAACTTGAAACCATCATAAATAACCATACATCATATCGTTATATTAACCTTTCCAGACGGACTGATAAAACTTGGATTACATCAGAGATAAAACATTTAATTAAAATAAAACAAAAACTATATTTTAAAACTAAAAAATATCCATATGATCAGGAGGTAAGTACTGCATATTATAATGTCACTCATTACCGAAAATACAAAATCAAAATTTCTAAACAATTTCACTTCTTCCAACAGTTTTCAAAATATGATACTCCTTTCAAACGATGGAAGATAACATAATTGGTGAAAATCATAGTAATCCCCTCCCCGATAACATTGAACCCCAAGTGCTTCCTGGTAAATTTAATGATCATTTTGTAAATATTGTTTCATCACCCATTTCACCTTCGGATAACTACAAAAAATATGTCCCCTATTCTAACAGATCTTTTTTCATCTCCCCAACTTACCCAGAAGAAATCATTTCTATTATAAATCGGTTATCTCATTCGGTTTCTAGTGATGATATGATTAATTCATTGATTCTTAAATATTTTCCTTACCATTTAATTATAATACGCTGCTCAAAACCGTGCAAGACAGCCACGTATTGGCATACAATGGATAGTACACGTACTATTGCATTGATACGCGTACAATGGATAGTACACGTACTATCCATTGTACACGTATCAATGCGCAATACAGAAAAAAAGGCGTAAAAAAATGTGGAATTAAGCTTTAATTCTTTGAAAATATGGAAAAAACATGAAAAGATGATTTAGGGCAACAATTTTGTTACATGTAAACGATAAAAAAAAGTACTGTTTAGACGTGATGCATGAGTTTTAATAGGGCTTGTGGTCTCCTCGAACAGCTAAGACTGCTGCACACCTGTTTGCCATGGATGCGATGAGGTTATCGATCAGACTTTGGGGAATACTGTTCCACTCCTCAAGAAGTGCAATCTGCAAGTCTCGGACAGTAACAGGTGGCCTTGGTCGCGCAGCAATGCGTGACCAAGCATGTTCAGCTTCAGCATGTTCAGCTTCAGCATGTTCAGCTTCAGCATGTTCAGCTTCAAGCATGTTCTCCACCAGACGAGCTCTATGCGTTCGGGCATTATCATCCTGGAAAACAAAGGAATCTCCAATGGCTCCAGCGTAAGGGATGACATGAGGTCGCAGTATCTCGTCTGCATACCTTCGGGCCGTCAAAGTGCCATTCCGAATGATATGCAGGTCCGTACGTCCGCCTATGCTGATTCCACCCCATACCATCCAACCAGCTCGTCTGTATTGTGACCTTTCACGAACGAATGCAGGGTTATTTCGAGTGCCCCTGTCCCTCCATACCAGAACATGTCGGGTGTCACACTTCAGACTTTGTATATGTATGCTTCTACATTTCTTTGCTAAATAAAATAAATAAATAAATATTCCTGAAGAAATATAATTTTATTAAGTAAAGGGGAAAAAAAGACTAAAATGTAAAATTAATGACATATCATCCAACACATGGAAAATTTGCTTGCAGAATGGAAACAATAGCCAGTCATGACAAAATGATAACTTACTTATAGCATTACACGATTTCATAACTCATGGAAACATCACAAAAAGAGTGAAGTAATTGAAAAAATAACTACAACTTACTCAAGAAATGTTAAATATGTTATTCATCGTGTTCTGGCTTTGAGGTGAAAGCACAAAAATTCTTGTTTAACAACAGATCAGAGTATGTCAGTCATGGTCATGATGTCGATGCACTTGCAATTTACCTTTATTAAACCAAACGCACCCCCACGTTAATATTCCTGAGTAACTTCTAACATATAGGGGATGCGCTGAAGTTTACAATTCACCAAAGTTTGCAATCCGACTACTGTTCATAACATTTGAGGTACCCCCCCCCCCCCCACAGCCAAAAGTTGCAAGGGTTAAGGTCATATGAACTGATGGCCGGTCAGGTGTTGTGCAATCCTGTTATTGTTGTCAAAATGGGTCTTCAGCATCTGCTTTGCTGGTATTGCAATGTGCATTTTGATAGAAGTTGTTCTATCCACACACTGATGCTGTGGAAGTGCCGAAATGATGTGGCTGCACACAATAGATTATAATTCTAGCCAAGTACAGCATCATCTATTTGCACGTTTTTCTTTCACCAAAGAAAATTCCATTGCTTCAGGAGTATCCATGCAAATGTCCAAGTCATTCTGACCAGTACTTATTGTATAGTTTTTGAATCAAAACTTTAATTACAATCACCCTGTATATAGCTGATTATTATTCATAAATCTGTCACTACTATACAGTAGAACCTTGATTAACTGGGCCTAACAGTGAAAGTACAAAAAAAAAAAACAACTATTGAATATTAAGACAGATATACAGTAGGAGGTGTGCTACTTCTTATGGGAAAGAAAATGAAAATGTCTATGAGGTAATGTAACTACTAGTACACTAGTCTTTGTCCTTTAAGGACAGCTAGTGTCTTTATTGGGTTATAGGACCGCCTGCCCCTAGCATGATGGTATCACTACTGTTGCCGCTTCTTTGTGAAGGGAAAAAGAAATCTTGTGAGATAATACTCCACTACCTTTAGATGTATGATACAATCCTTAGGCTGAACACATAGTGAAACGGAGAGCAAAGCAACGATGGGAGAAGAGATCCGAGCAGCGGAATCAAACACACTGATTCCAATGCGCCTGCATATAGTGGCTCGCACCGCAGCTGAGCGGGAACTCTGCGACAAACGATAACAGCAGCGCATTCAAGATATTTTGTTTTCGCCGCTCTGCTCACTTGTGTGTAGCTTCAAGATCACCGTTGAAGGTCTTGTTTTCGCTTGTAAAAAAGCAGTAGTGAGGTCAAAAATGTCACCAGAATCATTGATGTTAAAGTTCTTGACATACTTCAAAATGGTGTAGACGATCGAATTAAAACAGCAAATAGCGAATATAATTTTCATATATTTCCCATAAAACTTTTTTTGTGTGCACGTGCTTAACCAAACCGAAAATGATTTATATTTTCAGTTTATAATATTTATATTATGAGTTTTAAGCTAATTTATCATGCACCATGTGTGGGTAAATGTATTTGAGTAGTCTGAATTAAAAATCATGTACATTTCTGTGGAAAAATTGGCAAGTTCTATTTGTTGAATAAAACTTGAAGCATAAAAAGTAATCTAGTATGCCTCAAAATCTGATCGTCTTTTCTTTCTTATAAAACCAGATGTGGCCCGGCTCTGTCCCATTAAGGATGAATGCTTGTTACGGGATCCTGGTAAAGGCAGCAAGATTATCTTGTGCCTTTTAGGTGCGGGATTCCAGAAGAGAAACTCTAGTCTCTCCTCAAAACTTTATTATGGACAAAGCCTAGCCCTCCTTCTCTTTTTTTGTGTTCCTTATTTTATGGCAAATGACTACTTGATCTGCAAAACAAATTCACTTTTCCCATTGGAGTTCGGCTTGTTTTTAGCACATCGACTCATCACGGCAGTGAAAAGATAGGCTTGTCATTGTCCCCAACTCCAGTGGAACTGAAAAAAAAAATTTCTTCTCTTTCAGTAGTGAGCTGTGAATAAAACAGATCAAAAAGGGGAGGGAGTGAGAAGCAGTAATATTTTGTGGTTTCAGATATAGCTTTTGCTGTAACTTTTGTGTCCCAAGCTTTGTGTAAAGATGACTGACCAAACAAAGATGACTGTATTCGACTAAAAAGGAATTACACAGATACCTTTGTAGTACCACTGATTTAGGCCTAATGCATCATTTATCTGTGTGATCAAACTTCTGTGTTCACAGTGATGAGAAAAATGGTCAACTTATGTAATGGTCTCCTTCGGTAGTGTTGACATGATTTGAAACAGCAACATCACGCAGGGAACCTCACATTTTAAAATGTGGCAAAGCTCGTCATTTGCTTCAATAAATTTATTCTGCCAATGACTGATGGAAGAGGCAACAGTTTCTTTCATGCTCCACTTTTAAGAGGAAAGAACTCTGTCCACAGCCGGTCTAGTCAATAAGATGATGACTTGCCTTAGTATACTGTTAAAGTACATTCCCGGTTTATTTTTTTGTTTCCCCAACAAGTAGTTCATCAGTGAATAGCAATAAAGAAATTACAACTTTCTTTTCCACTTAAATCATTTATTAATGTTAAAGTTTAAACTTTGCAAAAAAAAAAAAATATGATTGATTATCAGTGTATATATAACAAATTTTCTTTTAGAGTTATTAGCATTAAAAGTACAACAATTGGAACGTTCTCACCAATTCAGTCTGACGGAATACCTTTCAAGGCTCCATTATTACAGGAACCACAACTTCACTATTTGGATGAACAGTCTAAGCGCTTGGAGCAGGCCCGTCATTTGGGAGGGGGAGGGGGGTGCAGGGGCTTTGAAAATACACTAAAAATGGTGTATATATATATATTTGTACTGGGGGGGGGGGGTGCAAAGAACATGTACTCAATGTATGTATATATATATACAAACATTGAGTACATGTTCTTTGCCCCCCCCCCATCCCCGGAAAAAGTTTGACCCGTCTTCCCTGGAAAAAGTTGAAATGACGGCCCTGGGGGGGGGGGGGCTTGGAGCATCTCTCAGGGATGCAAGTCCAGCACAAACAGTGCTGAGAGTCCAGAGAAGATGTAGGCATGTCACAAAGTTTGTCAGTCAGAAATATTACACTAAAACAAAGTGTACTTATATTTCTGAATTAAAAAACATATTGTGCACATTTATCACATTTCAACTGAAGTAGATGGCAACTCTTCACTCGATTCCCACGGGCGAACCGCAGAACCCCCATATTGCACTATTGGGGATTTGTGGGCCCCTCATGTTGCAGTAGATTGTTAGTAGCCTCTCCCACCCTTCTGTGGCTGTTGTATGCATTTTTACGAAGTTAAAGTTAGTTTCATCGTGGCTCTGAGTAATAAGCGACAGTGCTTTAGCATCACTTTTTGGATTAATGAAATGCCCTAGCTTCAGCAAGTAAAGAGCTTTCCTTTTCTCTTGGAGGAACTTTTTCTCTCCAGTTACGAAATCCAAAAGTTTGTGAGTCTTCAACAGTAGTGTGGTGGATATATCTTGTCCAGTCTTTTTGACTTTGCAATCTGTTGATATGGAACCTCACATCCATCAGAGGTATGTGGTATCACTTTCATCGAACGATCACGCAGTGACAACATGACCTGCAGCCAATAACCTCTTGCGATTCTCCAACTCAAGGTGTAGCGGAGTTAGAAGCACAATACGATTGACACAACTAATTATTAACTTTAATTAATTATAAAGCAAAATAAAAAAAACACATTACGTAAAACTCATGCACGTATACAACTTACTCTCCATGAGTACACACACAGACTGGTGACAAAATGAGCCAATTAGCGGGCAACAATTGGCTTCACAAGTTAGAGCTAAGGTTGGTGAAATATCGTAATTCAACAGATTCAGACAGGACAGGACCATCACAGTACAGATGTCTGGTAACCTTATATACAAAGAGCTTCACGATTACCATTGTATGAGGAGTCATGCCATATGTATTGTTTGTATATTTTTCTTATTGCCTGCTATGTTACAATAATTTTTTCAAATGTTATATATACAGGGTGGACATAAAGTCTGTAGAAACTTTAAAAATTCATAAAAACTGGAAAATAACCGAAATAAAAAAATGTTTTGCAGAGTTAGCATCGCTAAATCACAGGTATTTTTTGAAGGCAGGAAAAAAATCCTGAAAAAACAGCTGATAGATGGCACTGACATACATAAGTCAAAGAAAAAGATACGCAAATAACGAACAGAATGCCTCCAAATCATTCATTACAGCAGTATGTGTTCCACATGACCACCACCACCACAGGGGATAACACATTGCAGGCGAGTCACAAATCCAGCAACGGCAGAGTATAGCAGGCCACATACATGGGTTACAACGGTGAACTAATTGTGGATTAGGAGCATAAGTTCTTATAACTGTCTCATTTGTATATTTCCACTGAAGTCGCTCGTAACAGCGCCACCTATCGGCTGTTTTTTAGTTATTTTTTTCCTGTCTTAAAAACATTCCTGTGACCTAGCGATGCTAACCCTGCAAACAGTTATTTTTTCGGTTTTTATTCATTTTTAAATTTTCTACAGACTTTTTGCCCACCCTGTATATTATGTATTAAATTGGCATTTGTTTCAACAGCCTGATGAGCTGTCATTCGAAGAAGGAGAAAATTTGTATATATTGGACCAAATTACTGATTGTAATTGGTGGAAAGCCTCGTGCAATGGTAAAATTGGATTGATACCAAGCAATTATGGTATGCACGTTTTTGTTTTATATTTTCTTTTTTCATTGAAATGAAAATTTAATCTCAAAAATCATTTGTGACAAATAAATGCATTTACATCATTCTTACAAACCTATTCACATAGCATTCAATTCGCCAGAGTTACGGAAAAATTGGATTTAATAACAGTCTCATTATGGAAAAAAAAGCATAGTGATACTAAAAATATTATATGAAATAGACCAATAGAACCAATGAAAAATACAGATAAAATAATATTTTTCTAGACTCAATCAGTGAACACTAAATAATGGAAATATTAACACCACATATCAATGCTCAGTTTCAGATAAATATGAATGACATATGGGCTGACAAATTTTGCCGCTCTTCTCCCATTCTAGTCTAATTCTCTTAATCACAGGTGTACACAGTATTTTCTCAAAAGGGTAGGGATTCAAAATCTTTTTCTTCTGTGGGGAGTTGGTTACATTGTTCCTGCAAAATAACACTATAACCTCGGCTGCGTTTGTGTATGCCAATGCTCTTTTATGTATGTCTGTGTATCTGTATTATGTATTTTCTGTGTATCTCAACTCCTCAAATTTACCACCCTGGACAAAGCTTGTTAAACTTTTGCAGAGCCTGCTTCGTCCTCCTCCCATCCCTTCCTGTAAATACGCCTGTCTTTAAGTCACTCTTTCGGTCCCTTACATACATAGGCGTAGATAGACTTGGAAGTCTGGAGGAAGGCACGATGATGATGATGTCAGTTCATATATACATTAGATCAGTCAACTTCACCTTTGACGCTGGGGGGGGGGGCGCCCCCCTGTATCTCCGCCCATGCTCACATACTTCATTGGTCATAAGATCACGGGTTGTGATCTTCCTAGATCATGCATACTTGCACACTTTCTTGATCACTTATACTTGCACACTTTCTTGATCACTCATACTTGCACACTTTCTTGATCACTCATACTTGTACCCTTTCTTGATCACTCATACTTGCACACTTTCTCGATCACTCTTAGTCACTCACTGATTTGGTCTCTTGCTCTCTAGGCCACTCTTTTGGTCATTCACATGCATGAAAACTTTCTATGTTGTTCACTCACCTGGTCTCTCATTCTCTTAGGCTTTCTTTTGGTCACTCACATGCTTGCACACTGTTTTGATTGCTCATTGACCTGGTCTTTTGCTCTCTAGGTTTTGTTCACTCTCGTGCTTGTAAACTCTAAGTCATTTGTTTGGGCGCCCACTGACATAGTCCTTTGCTCTCTAATCAGAAGCAGATTTATGGTTTTACCATCTGTGAAATTTTGCTGTCTTTCTCCCACCATTCTCCTGTAAATATGTCTCTGGATATCTATGAGATGGTATTGGAACTACTATGAAGCATTGTGAGCTTATTTGATGTATATGCCAAAGAACCTCACCCTACTCTAGCTCATCAAATGGTACAAACAAGTTGATAAAATATATAGTAGTAATAATTAACCCCTTAACGATCGCATAATTTTCAAGAAAACAGTAATAAAAGTGCCTATTTTTTTATTCAAAAAATTGTATGAAAATAAGTGTATGAACAATATATGTAATCATTTTTAATTTTTGGAATTTTTTGTAGCTTGAAATCAAGAAAATTTAAATTTTCAGGAAAAACCAACAATCAGGGTTATTGTGACTGAATGTTGGTAGAAAAAAATAAAAAATATGTTTTAAACATTAAAAGAAAATTTTATGAAACTTACACATAATGCAAATAAATATCAATAATTTTTTTTTGTATGATAAATTCCAAAGCTTGAGATGCAAAGTCTAACGTCACAATATGGACAGTAGTACCGAGTTTCCTTCCTACATCTCTTATTGTTTGCATCTCTTCTTGAACTACAAACTTCGCATTCTCTTGATGGTTGCCTTTTCTTATCAGATGGAGGTATTTGTCTAAGAAAAGAAATCTCTCAATCAAACGGTTAGGGTTATCCTTCAAGCTTGGCCAGCCTCTTTTTAGAATGGTGTCTGATGACCGATACGTTTCAATAAGTTCATCTACTAAAGACAAACGAAACATCAAATGGGATTTTTCCCCCCACCTTGTTTTTTGTAAATAAGATAGAAATTCAAAATAGTTTGATCTAACAGATGAAAAAATATTTTCTTATAGTATTTCTTTCCCCTTTTTCGAGCAACAGATATTGGTCTACAATATCTACTGCTCCCATATTTTTGTTGTAATTTGTTACAACTGTATGTTTTTTCACAACTTTGCTATGGCACTGTACATCTACCATGTCATTTGTATGGACAGTAGATAACATTATAAATAGTCTGGTACTGCCATCTGGTATGTAAAATAAGAAATAAAAAATTTTCCGGGTATAAGAGTGGATTGTTTTTAATTTTTTCGGGGCGTTACTTTTGAACACTCCAGCCCGGAAATATCACAGGCACGAGAAATAGAGGGCGAAACTTCACCCTATCATTTTGATGGGTGAGAGAGAGAGAGAGAAGGGGTTAAAAATAGCAAAAAAGGGCATTGCAGATCTTCGACTGCAATTGCATGGAGAATACAGGTTGATAAAACCTTACCTATTAAAAGATATTCTGAAGCTTCATAAGTTTGAAATAAAATCAGAATAATTAATTAAAATATGTTATAAGAAATTATTACATTATTGAATTGTGCAGAAAGAGTACTAAAAACAAAACACGTAATAACTAATAAAATATTCATATATTTCCTAAATATTTAAAATATTTTTATATTGTTAAAATATTCATATATATCAAGGTTTTGAATTTGCCCCTTGTAGTTGAAGAGAGTACAGAAGAAGTTCTCCATCCATTGCATGAAGCAGCAAAACGAGGAAATTTATCCTTCCTGAAAGAATGTCTTTCGAATAAAGTAAGGAATAGTGATCTGTAAGCTGCATCTATAAGTTAGAATCTATTTGGTCCATTTTTACAATGCATTTACTAACTAAATTGATTCCATCAATATATGAATATAAACACTCATATGGTGATAAAAAGTGTGAAATGTTTTCAAGCCACAGTGTCTTGAGACTCTTTCTCTTTTTGGTGCTATTTGTCTAATTACATAACACTAGAATGACAACAGCACACAAATATTTCACGGCAGACAAATTTTTTATATGATATTTAGCTTTCCGTTGAACACAATATGTTGACTGCTAAGTTCAGATGTAATCAGGGTTCGTTGATATTTATTTTCATAATGTCATGATATGATATTTTCAGTCAAAAAATGATTTGATATTTTCATGGGTGAATGAATTCTTCAATCATAAATTAGCTCATCTGTAAATAAATAAACAATTCAAAAATAAAAATATTCAGTTAAGAATGAGCTGATATTTTCAGTAGAGAATGATCCTGTATTTTCAGTTGAGAATGGTTTGATATCTTCAGTAGAGAAGGGTCTGATATCTTCAGTAGAGAAGGGTCTGATATTTTCAATGGAGAAGGATGATACTTTCATTCAAGAATGGACTGATATTTTCAGCTGAGAATGATCTAATATTTTCAGTTGGGAATGGTTTAATATCTTCAGTAGAGAAGGGTCTGATATTTTCAGTTGAGAATTGTCTTATTTTCAGCTGAGAAGGGTGATATGTTCAGGCTAGAATGGGCCGATATTTTTGTTGAGGGCTGATATTTTTGATATTTACGATGAGAGTGGGTGGACTGGATACATCGATTATGAGTAAAAGGCACTCTTCACACAAGGAAACCGTGTCATTCAACATCACAGTTTTGTTTACAGGAGTCATTCTACCAAACATGTTGCCAAGAGGTCAACTACGAACTTGCATGTTTTTGGCATAACCAGCCAATATAAAACCTTTACTTTTATAGCGTAACAATTTCAGTAGAGAAAGCTGATATTTTCACTCAAGAATGGTCTGATATATTCAGCTAAGAAGGGTGATACTTTCAGTTGAGAATGGTCTGATATTTTCAGTTGAGAATGGTCTGATATTTTCAGTTGAGAATGGTCTGATATTTTCAGTTGAGAATGGTCTGATATTTTCAGTTGAGAATGGTCTGATATTTTCAGTTGAGAATGGTCTGATATTTTCAGTTAAGAAAGGTGATATTTTCAATCCAGAATGGGCTGATATTTTCAGTTGAGAGTGGTCTGACATGTTCAGCTGAGAAAGGTTATATTATCAATTGAGGAGGGTTATATTTTCAGTTGAGAAAAGTAATATTTTTAGTCGTAATGGGCTAATATTTTCATTTGAGAATGGTCTGATATTTTCATTTGAGAATGGTCTGATATTTTCGGTTGAGAGTAATCAGTTATTTTTAGCTGAGAATAATCATATTTTAAGCTGAGAAGGGTGATATTTTCAGTTGTGAATAGTCTGCTATTTTAAGCTGAGAAGGGCGATATTTTCAGTTAAGAAATATGATATTTACAGCTGAGAATGGTCTCATATTTTCAGTAGAGAAGGTTTGATATTTTCAGCTGAGAAAGATGATATGTTAGTTGAGAATGGCCTCATGTTGTCAGTCGAGAATGAGCTAATATTTTTGGTTGAGAATAGTTTGCTGTTTCCCGTGGGGAAGGGTGATATTTTCAGTTGAGAATGGTCTGATATTTGCAATAGAAGGTCCAACATTTTCATCTGAAAAGAGTGTTATTTTCAGCTTAGAAGGGTGATATATTCAGTTGAAAATAACCTGATATTTCAAGTGGAGAATGATCTGGTATCCTCAGTAGAGAATGGTTGTTATTTTCAGGTGAGAAGGATGATAATTTCAGGTGAGAAGGATGATAATTTCAGGTGAGAAGGATGATAATTTCAGGTGAGAAGGATGATATTTTCAGTGGCTGATATTTTAAGTTGAGAATAGTCTGATACTTTCAACTGAGGAAGGGAATACTTTCAGTTGGGAATGGTGTGATATTTTCTATTTTTTCTATATTTCGATATTTTCGATGAAAAAGGGTCTGGTAGTTTCAGCATAGAAGAGTGATTGTGTGTGTGTGTGTGTTTTTTTTTTTAAGTGGTCTGATATTTGTAACAGAGCAGGGTATATTTATTTTCAACTGAGGATAATCAGATATTTTCAATTGAAGATAATCTGATATTTGCAGCTGAGAAGGGTGATATTTCAGTTGAGAATGAACTGTAATTTCAGTTGAGAATGAACTGTAATTTCAGTTGAGAATGAACTGTAATTTCAGTTGAGAATGAACTGTAATTTCAGTTGAGAATGACCTGATATCGTCAGTCGAGAATATTTTCAGTGGAGAAAGGTGATATTTTCAGTTGAAAAAAGGTGATATTTTCAGTTGAGAATGATCTGATATTTACAATAGGGAATTGTCTAACATTTTCAGCTGAGAAGGGTGATGTTTTAAAGTTGGATATTTGTTTTAAGTTGGATTTTGTTGAAGTTGATATTTTGTTGAAGTTGATATTTTAATTGTTGATATTTTCAATAGAGAATTTTTTTTCCAGCTGAGAAGGGTGATATTTTCGGTTGAGAGTAATCTGATACTTTAAGGTTAGAAGGGTGATATTTTCTGTTGAGAATGGTCTGATATTTGTAATAGGGAAGTGTCTGACATTTTTAGTTGAAAATAATCTGATATTTTATATTAGAATGATCTGATACTTTCAGCTGAGGAAAGGGATATTTTCAATTATGAATGGTGTGATATTTTTAATTATGAATGGTGTGATATTTTTAATTATGAATGGTGTGATATTTTTAATTATGAATGGTGTGATATTTTTAATTATGAATGTGTGATATTTTTAATTATGAATGTGTGATATTTTTAATTATGAATGGTGTGATATTTTTAATTATGAATGGTGTGATATATAATGAATGGTTCAGCATAGAAGAGTAATGTTTTTCATTGAGAATGGTTTGAAATTTTCAGCTGAGAAAGCTGATATTTTCTGTCACAAATGGTCTGATATTTTCAATAGGGAAGGTTCAATGTTTTCAGTTGAGAATGTGATCTGATATTTTCAGCTGAGAAAGGTGATATGTTAGTTGAGAATGAACTGTAATTTCAGTTGAGAATGGCCTGATATTGTCAGCCCAGAATGAGCTAATATTTTCAGTCGAGAATGAACTAATATTTTCAGTTGAGAATGTTCTGATATTTTTAGTGGGGAAGGGTGATATTTTCAGCTGAGAAAGATGATATTTTCATTGAAAAATGAGCTAATATTTTCAGTTGAGAATGGTCTGATATTTACAATAAGGAATTGTCTAACATTTTTAGCTGAGAAGGGTGACATTTTCAGTTGAGGATAATCTGATATTTTAAATTGAGAATAGTCTTATATCTTCAGTCGAGAACGGTTGATATTTTCCATTGGAAGTTGTCTGACATTTCCAATTGAGAAATCTCGATATTTTCAGTACAGAATGATCTGATAATTTCAGTACAGAATGATCTGATAATTTCAGTACAGAATGATCTGATAATTTCAGTACAGAATGATCTGATAATTTCAGTACAGAATGATCTGATAATTTCAGTACAGAATGATCTGGTATCTTCAGTAGGTAATGGTCTGATGTCTTCAGTAGGTAATGGTTGATATTTTCAGTTGAGAATAGGCTGATATTTTCAATAGAGAATTTTTTTTCAGCTGAGAAGAGTTATATTTTCAATAGAAAATGTTTGATGTTTTCAGTTGAGAAGGATGATACTTTCATTCAAGAATAGGCTTATATTTTCAGCTGAGAATGAGCTGACAATTTCAGTTGGGAATGGCCTGATGTTATCAGTCGAGAATGGCCTGATATTATCAGTCGAGAATGAACTAATATTTTCAGTTGAGAATGATCTGATATTTTCAGTGAGGAAGGATGATATTTTAAGTTGAGAATAGTCTGATATTTGCAATAGGGAAGGGTCTGGCATTTTCAGCTGAAAAGGGTGAAATTTTAAGTTGAGAATGGCCTAATATTTTCAGTAGGGGAACGGTTGATATTTTCAGTTGAGAATAGTCTGATATTTTCTGCTGATAAGGGTGGTATTTTTTGTCAAGAATGGGCTGATATTTTCAATAGAGAATTTTTTTTTCCAGCTGAGACCTGTGATATTTGCAGTTGAGAGTAATTTGATACTTTAAGCTCAGAAGGGTGATATTTTCAGTTATCAAAATGAACATACATTTCTAGCCAAGAATGGGCTGATTTTTCCTGTAGAGAAGGGTGATATTTTCACCATATAAATGGGCTGTTTTTGTAGGTGAGAATTGTCTGATTCTTTCAGTTCAGAATGGTCTGTTTCTTTCAGTTCAGAATGGTCTGTTTCTTTCAGTTCAGAAGGGTCTGATAATTTCAGTTGAGAAGGGTGACATTTTCAGTTGAGAAGGGTTTAATATTTTTGGCTGAGAACTGGGTACGCCAATTTAAATCAGCTTGATATTTTCAAAAATGTGATATTTCTGAATTCTGAGTGCAATGTGCTTGATGGGCGCACATTCAAAAAGCATAATAAACACCTAATTAAATTCATTTATACAACTGCCAAATGATGAACACCATTATTAGGGATGTCAAAAGAAGAAAAAATACAAAAGTTTATTTTAAAAACCCCATGTATTTGACATAAAACAGTGGCAGAGTGAGATGACAAAATGACCACACTGTGCCTGTCAGATCAAATGCACTAAAAAGGTTAATAATGTAGTGAGTGATATGTGATCACTTTTTCTAGCATAAAAAGTGAACTTTTGTAAAAACTTTTTCTAACATAGTTTTGCTTCCAAACAAAAAGTATAGAGAAATTGTTATGAAAATTAAATTTATGAAAATGTTGATAGGTATCTGTGAATGGCTTAGATAAAGCAGGATGCACAGCACTCCATTGGGCTTCCCATGCTGGAAATGAAGAATGTGTTGTAGAGCTTTTGAAAATCTCAAATATTGAAATGAATGTACAGGTATTCTATTTATTTGGTTTATTATATGATTCAATATATATATGTTCATGTGTGTCACTCTTAATTGTAAATCAGTGGTTCTCAACACTAGCCCTAGGATATTTTGGGTAAGCTAGAGTTAAAAATCAAGTTTAAAGAGAGCCATGGTAGGCAATTTACTTTTTAAGTAGTATTGATGAGATATCCCACTTCAAATAGAAATACAAGTCCACAACAGGCAAAATGTCCATCGAGGTGGCTGAAAAAAGATGCCCATAAGAAATATGGATGTCATATATTTCTCTAAAATACAGCAACCCAATTTAATGATAGATTTTGAAATAAATTAGATTTTAAAATATGTTAATCAATAAAATTCAGTTAGATGCTTTGCCTCTGTAAAAGTGTTTACTTCATTACATTCTCACTTAGTGCAATAAAACACTGCTTGACACAAAATATTCCCTAACAAATGCAGACCTGCCAACTCTCCAGATTTAGGCAGGAGATTCCAGATTTTTCATCCTTCCTCTTGCTCTCCGGATTTGTTAAAATTTCTCCGGATTTTGCCATAAAATTAGATTTTATCCAGTTTTCACGTTGATGGGACGTCAATGACTACCGTCGTCATTGGGGAAAGCACCCATAGAGAACAGCTGTGGTAATTTCCATTGAGCAGCCGTAAAAATAGTCTTGGTGGGCACGTTTATCTCTTTATCGGAAATCATTTATCAGGGGCATGACCTTGGTTGCCGAAATTCCTGTATAATCGTCGTTATTGTATTCCATTAACAACCGTGTGGTAAACACAAGTTTCTTTGTCAGCAGCTTTGTATTTTGAAGTTTTTTAAATTGTTTCCTCTGATTAAATATGTCTTCAGAAAGAAAATATAAAGCTTTAAGCTATATAAAGCTAAATGTAAAGCTTTTAAGAGTTCATATACCCAAGATTATCAACACTAATAGCATCCACGAAAAGAAACACTTATGTTATATGAGCAGCATGTAGATGTGATTTCTCTATTCTGCGTGGAAAGACTGACATGGAATTATATTCTGCTCAGGGACAATGTAGAACCTGCCTTGGGGGGGGGGGTGGGGGATAATGGAACTTTGTCTTAATTGATTAAAGAAATGTTTTTGTGAATTTTTTTTTTTTTATTGAGTCTATGAGTGCCGGGGGGGGGGCGTACCCCCTCGGGAGAATATCCGGATTTCTGTATTCCAAAAGTTGGCACGTCTGCAAATGTATAAAAAATTCTATAGTTTTCTTTGTGATAAAATAAATAAATTTTCATTCAACTGTATTATTCAACATACTTAAATTGGTATTTTGTTTAATTGTAATAAACGTAAGCATATAGTGCTAACAGTACACTTCAAAGTACCAGGCTTATTAATTCTTTTTTTTTTTTGTTTTTAGGATTTAATGAGAACTAAATGGGCCTATACTAAAAAAATTTACATGATAATTATTTCATTTTTTCATTGTAGATAAAGGTCAAGTGAAGCATAACGGGGAAAAAATGTGATTACTTTTCCAAATCTGGTAGAGCTACTTATAAAACCACTTGAGAAAATAAACCTTAACAAATCCAAAATATGAAGAGAAAAATAGTTAGACACGTTTCGGAACTATATCAAGGTCCTTCTTCAGTAGCTAAGAAAAATAGGTAGATAGCGAAAAGGCAAAACTTTCTTTAATTTTCAAATATTTCTTTTGACCTCTGTCCTGAACAGTGACTAATTCCTAGTATGTGTATTTTTGCTATCTTTTCATGTTTTTTACCTACTGAAGGAGGAACTTGATATTGTTCCAAAAATCGTTTAGATGTTGTTCTCTTCCTATTTTGTGGTTGTTTACATTGATTTTCCCAAGTGTAGAATCAGAGTATCATATATTGTACACCCTTGATTTCCATATGTAGAAGATACTGCACAATCTTAAGCTCCCCTCACCCAAAAGGTAATTTATTTCTACTCATGGCCCCCACATCCTGGAGCAAGGCCCTAGGCTGGGATCTTTTGGGGGTCCCTGGTCAGACTTGCAGGCCGTACTATACTAGATTTATAGCATGAAGAAACAAAAAATCATGAGAATTGTCCCAGGGCTGGAGCCCTGCTTTTGCAGGGGCCAGTGTTATCCAAAAAATAATTTTAAATGAAATTTGAAGAAGTAAAATTGAATTTTGGTGCTTGAATCACACGCATCTAGATGCCTATTGGCAAATACCACTCCTAACAGGGATATATTTTTACACATATTTTTTTAGTGTTATTACCTTTGATGAGCTGCAATGTTGTTGCTGCTCCAACTGGCTGTTGCTTTTTAAAAATTCACTCGAAGGGCATCTTTGTTTCTTTTTCAGCTTTCATTAATTTGTTTATTTTCATCTGATGGGAGGATTTTGGGTTCTGCCAATACATTCATATCTAATAGTTATGGACTGTACATCCAGAGGCATATGCAGGATCGATTTTTAGAGGAGTCACACAAGAATTTGGGAACGGGGGAAAAAAGCACACAAATCTCTTCCATCTGAATTTTGAGTTACTAACCTTGAAAAAGCCTTTTAAATTAACAGAAATTTATCAAGATGGTTTGCAAAGGTGTTTTCTTTTGATATTTTTTCTTTTTACAAAACTATTCAACTTTTTTTTTCTTCAATTTCTGATCATCTTGGGGATAAAATATATGCCCCCCCATGTCCCTTCCTGTGTACCCTCATTACTAGGTCTCTGCCAATTCAGACTTCAGACAGGAAATCACCAAATACAGTATATCTACACCAGTGTGTCCTAAAGTGAACAATATTGACCTCTGCAGTAGGAGAATAGTTACGAATACAATATAGGATATCTCTCTCAGGAAAGGGGGCAATGAGGGAAAAATATTCTAGGGGTGGGGAGATGATGAACAAAAAAGTTTAAGAAACTATGATCTACACAAACCATATTCATGTTCAGCTTTTATGCATCATTGTATTTTCCTCACCGCCAAGAAAAAATTATTTCATGAGAAATTGATGCTGGTTAACAGAGAAATGTCTGATGAATGAGGGTTAGATAAATAATGGTCTATTATATCTGGAAAACACAACAAAACTCTTTCCGCACTCAGCATGCTTTAAACATTTATTTCACTTATAATGTCAGAATTTTTGAACATATTTAATTTTTTTCCTTGTTATTTAAGCAACAGTATTTTGTTACAGAATAAAATAGGAGATACTCCTTTGCACTCTGCAGCATGGAAAGGAAACAGCTCCGTTGTGAAGATGCTACTGGACAAAGGTGATTGTGTGATTCCATGAGAAAATCTGATGATGTTTCTGACTTTTCAACTCTTACTAATTTCAATGCTAATTCTTCGGCACATTTAGCAGTTATGATAGTAGTAAGTCATAGGAAAATTAAAGATACTAGACATATTAAAAAATATTTCCTACATTGTTGTAAAAAAAAGAATTTCCAATTTTTTTCTGAGCAATTCATGATTAACACTAGAACTGCAGCACTTTTGATATACCCAGAACCGTTGACTGGGCAAAATTGACACAAACTGTCAAGAAATGATGTTCCATAGCAAAATGGATTTTCTTTCGGTTCCTGGATTTCCCCCCCCCTTATTTAATGTTGTTTAATATTTAATTGTGTATTCAAGAATGGAAGACTACATGTGTTTATGAGTATAAAAATGGCTTCAAAATTATGTGATTCAGTAAAAATGGGATATATATTTACACTATTCATGATGCAAAAACTTTTTTTTTTTTGGTTAAAATATACAATAATGGAAACTTATTGTATATTTATATTGCATATGGGACAAGGATGGTAAAGTGCTGCAAGTTAATTGTCAAATTAAGTTTGAGAGCATCCAGAATATGTGATTTGGTAAAGATAAGTATTGGTTTCGTACTCATAAATGAAATGTATGATGTGCAGTTTGGAGCAAATTTTTTTAATGATTCTTGTATATTTACCGCATGTTGAAGTTACACAACCCTTGCGAAAATCAACAGTTCTGTTTCCACATTTTGATGTTACTTGACAGTAAAATATTTTTTTTTTCTTGATTGCTCATGAACAGCTACATGATCAAGAGTATGCAGAACGCTTCCTCTTGCACAAGGATGGCACATATGATGAACGCTACTCTTCAGATTTGTTGGGTGCAGATAATCCTTCCCAAGGTTTAGAAGAAAAAAAAAACATATTAAGAGGTTAAAAAACATATTAAGAGGTTAAAAAACATATTAAGAGGTTAAAAAACATATTAAGAGGTGTGAACCTCAACTGCAAGCCAGAATTTTATTCCTTTTTCCTAACATTGTGTACAAACATTGCATTGCCATGTTTTTCCTAGAATTGTGTATTTACTTTCTCAAAACCTTTCTTGAATCCAATCAGCCTCAGAGTACTAGGATTGGCAGGTTTTTGACACATGACAGTTTTTTACAGTTTAAACCGCTGTTTCAACTGTCACGTCAAAAACCTTTGTCAAAGACTATCAAAAACCTCAAATATTGCTTTTCGATATAAAAATTCCCATTGGAAATGCACACGTT
Source organism: Pholcus phalangioides (assembly GCF_987345545.1). Lineage (NCBI taxonomy): Eukaryota > Metazoa > Arthropoda > Arachnida > Araneae > Pholcidae > Pholcus > Pholcus phalangioides. The sequence goes on along the minus strand of NW_028301612.1, from coordinate 168,150 downwards.
AATTGCATGTAATGTTTAAAGTGACTATGTTATACAAAGAATAAATATTTAATATGATTCTAAAATAATTGTCTACTCTCTACAAAATTATTTTGCACAATATATATATACTAGGGGGGCTCTGCCCCCCTGCCGCCTTTGGCGGCCAACCCCCCTCCCCCCCCACTTCTCTCCCGGACATATCTTGTTTATTTCGTCCCACTTCATCAGCGTGCTATGGAAAAGGGGAAAGGGACGTGTGAAAGCACCAGCCTACTGAAGAAGCGAATTTTAATGAAAATAATAATAAAGCAGCAAAAAACAAATGAGATTCATCAAGTATCCCCAGAAAACTTCCCCATGGGGGTCCCCAGATTCAATTCGCTGAATTTCAGTGGGGCCCCACACTGGATATATATTGGGCTACCGATGTGTTGCAAATTTTACAATGTTAAACCACAAAAATCAATGAGATACATTCAGGGGCACCGAATTACAACCTGCCAACATTTCCATGAAGCCCTGACCTGCAAGCTTGTCGGCCACCCCCCTGTGAGAATTTTTCATTTTTATCAATTTTACAACGAATAAAATCCAGGGCCCCACATCCAGTAGCGGGGACACAATACGCAGATTTTTAGTGGGGCCCCAGACTGGCTATATCTCGGGTTTCGGCTGTGGCAAATTCTACAACAGAAAAGAATGAGATTCATCCAGGGCCCCCAAAATCAAACCTGTAAACATGGGGCCCCCCGACTTGGAAGCTTGTCGGTCATCCCCCGGAGCGAGTGCCATGAAAAATTTTCATTTGTATTCGTTTTACCAACGAATAAAATCCAGGGCCCCCAAAATGAAACCTGTAAACATAGGGCCCCCGACTTGGAAGCTTGTCGGTCATTCCCGGAGCGAGTGCCATGAAAAATTTTCCTTTTGTATTCGTTTAACCAACGAATAAAATCCAGGGCCCCCAAAATGAAACCTGTAAACATGGGGCCCCGACTTGGAAGCTTGTCGGTCATCCCCCGGAGCGAGTGCCATGAAAAATTTTCATTTGTATTCGTTTTACCAACGAATAAAATCCAGGGCCCCCAAAATGAAACCTGTAAACATAGGGCCCCCGACTTGGAAGCTTGTCGGTCATCCCCGGAGCGAGTGCCATGAAAAATTTTCCTTTTGTATTCGTTTTACCAACGAATAAAATCCAGGGCCCCCGACTTGGAAGCTTGTCGGTCATCCCCCGGAGCGAGTGCCATGAAAAATTTCCATTTGTATTCGTTTTACCAACGAATAAAATCCAGGGCCCCCAACCAATTACCCGGGACACCAATTCGCATACTTTTGGTGGGGCCCCAGACTGGCTTTATCTCGGGCTTCCGCTGTTGCGAATTCTACAACAGAAAAGAATGAGATTCGTCCATGGCCCCAAAATGAAACCTGTAAACATGGGGCCCCCGACTTGGAAGCTTGTCGGTCATCCCCCGGTGCGAGTGCTATGAAAAATTTTCATTTGTATTCGTTTTACCAACAAATAAAATCCAGGGCACCCAAAATGAAACCTGTAAACATGGGGCCCCGACTTGGAAGCTTGTCGGCCATCCCATGGAGCGAGTACCATGAAAAATTTTCATTTGTATTCGTTAATCCAGGACCCCCCAACCAATTACCCGGGACACCAATTCGCATACTTTTGGTGGGGCCCCAGACTGGATATATCTTTTGCTTCCGCTATTGAAATTTTTCAACGTTAAAGCAGCAAGAAAACAACGAGATCCATCAAGGGCCCCTGGAAATGAAAACTTTTTACTTATACGTGAAATCTTCCCCGGGTACCCCGACCCTGTGTAGGGAGCACTGCTGTTGTGTGTGTATATTATACATATTTTATCCTCTCGGCATGGACCCCCCCCCCCCCCACAAAGGAAGGGCTGATAGGGGCCACAATGATTCTTATCACTTTTTGATTTTTCACACTATAAATTAATCACAGAGGGGCCCCTGAAAAGCTGGTTTGGGGGCTCGAAATCTAAATTCCAGCCTAAGGGCTCTGCTGTAGGATGTAGGAGCCTCTTGGTACATGCACATAACATGGTCCCGATGGGTCAAATGGGTCCCAATATGTGAATATCGACCCAATATCGATATATGAATCGAACCCACTTCCGTAACAGATTTCCGTCACTCAAAAATTTCACCCACTTCCGTCACTCGGTTGCTTAGCAACAGGCCCTTTTCGAGTTTGTTTGTGATTTTATATTATAGAATAGATATATATATATTTTTTTCCTTATAAAATATACAATTTGAATAAAGCATAGCATAAACATGAAAGGGAAAACTATGGAATGATTTGACATTCTCTGATTCAAAATGATTCTTGACCTTCCAAAATTTCTTCAACTGCTTATATATGTGTGCATTGATATAAACCATCTGCTGTACTCGTTTTACAGCAGATAAGAGTTTAAAAAAAGGTTTATCACATATGTATATCATATATGTATGGTGAGATTTCTGTTATTAAATTATCTAGATAACCACTGATACTTAAAACGATACTCTTGTTGTGCATAACATTGAAATATATCTAGCGATCAAAATACTAAATTGTAGGACTAAAATGTCATTTAATTTGGCAATGCTAGCTTGTATATGTCAAACTTGGTTTATTCTTACTTTTGCACTATGATATGGTTCATTTACTAGCATTTATAATGCAATGGTTTTCCAATTGAAGCTGTATTCAAACATGCAAAACAAATGCTTTGGGTATCAAGTCTTGTCAGCTCTGCTTTGGTTGAAAATACTCTTTAAAGCTCTGTGAATTTATACGCCCTGATCTAAGAAATTTTTAGGTGAAAATAAATGAGTTTAATTAGTGCATTAACACAGATGCTGCATGAGAATTTTTATATGGAATAAAATTTTGGGCAGATCACAAAATTTAAAATATCAAAATTGGTATTTTTCCTCAGTAATTATAATTCTGAATATAAAACCCTTTAATCTAAATAAAAGTGTTTTGTTATTTAAAATATCTATCAAGTTAACAAAAACTATTTGACATCATTGACAGTAAGATTTTGATAGTTTTAATACCGAGTTAGTTTCTGAGATCAAAAACCTAACCCTGATGCCCTATCATACATATTTTGAATAAGCAGCTCTATTCCACTTAGCAATTGAACACAGGTAATGAGTAACTTAGATAAATAAACCATAAAATTATATTTTATATGTTCTAGACTCTGTTGAAAAATTCAAAATTGCAAATTATAATTAATATTTTGTTTTAATTATTGTAATAAATTAATGTTTAAAAATAAAACATTGTAATATGCCAAAAAGTACGTTTTTCATCATGTTGTACACCTATTATGTTCAAAACATTATTAAAAGCATTCATTTAGGTTTTTGACGGTTTTCGACAGTTTTGATGATTTAAACCAGTTTTTGACACTTGTCATGTCAAAAACCCAACCCTGGCCGGTACTCATGCTTATAAAGAAAAAATATTTAGCTCTACTTGCTGTTCATTGAAATAAAGATAATCTCCGAGGATGATGTCACTCTCTGCTATCCATACAAAGGTTTTTAACTGCTGGCTGGTGAGAAGATATGTTTTGGAAAGAGAGAAAATTCAACTGCCCCTGCAGGGAATCGAACCAGAGACCTTTCACTTTCCGAGTGAATCCCCTAGACCACTAGACTACAGAGGCAAGGAATATCTCGATCTTTCCTTGGAGCTCGTGTGCACTGAACTGGACTATACATGGACGGTCGGACCTAAATCAGGCCAGAGCTCACATTGCTGATAATGCCACCAGATGACTTATCCGAGGATGATGCCACTCTTTGCTATCCATACAAAGGTTTTTAACATCTAGCTGATTTGAAGAGGCGTTTTAGGGCGATCACCTGAAAAGTGAAAGGCCTTAGGTTTGATTCCCCGCAGGGGCAGTTGAATTTTCCCTCTTTCCAATATATATCTTCGCATCAGCCAGCTGTTAAAATCCTTTGTAGAGATAATCTCTTCTGACAATAAATTGGCCTTGACCTTGAAGGGCCTGTATTCTTCACTATCTTCATTGGCAAATACATTGTAGAGAAGAAAACCAATGCCAAGAAAATTGCACACCCCATTTTCCCCCATAGTATAATATTGGTCAAAATAACCCAAACCACAGTTTTAGGTATAAGTGCTTATTGCTCTGAAATACAAAATGTGTAGAAAATAAAATTTTTGTGAATTAACATTTATATGATGTCATGAAAAGTCAAGAAATATTTTTATCATCTGTATTCAGGTATACGATAAACAGTGGAACTTCGGTTAATGAGCTTAATTTGTTCTGCCATTGTGCTTCTTATTCAAATCAAACTTCCCCATAGGAAATAATGGAAACTCAAATAATTTCTTCCACAATTATTCATTCACATAAAAATGATTAATGAAAAACGACATTCAATCAATAATTAAACACATAATAAAAAATAATACATAATACAATAAAATAACCATAATATAAAAATTAATAAACATAATAGCCATAGTTTAACATAAAATAGGATGATGTTTACAAATTAACTTACTCTAAACGGCGAGAGAGAGGACTATTGTTTCGGATGATTTACAGACTCACTGTTGTTTGCAAACCTATTCTTTCTGTGTGAATTTCAAAAAAGAACCTTATCCAACAGCTAGGATTTCTGGGAAATAGGAAATCGCAGTGTTCATGGGACAGATTTATAGCTTGCACACTGCTACAGCTTTATTTGTGTGGTTCTTTTCTACGCAGTTTTGTACAGATTCCTGCATTCTACACATCTCTCTAATCTCATTTTATGTGAGAGGGACTTCCCCTTACTTCTCTCTTCCTCAGATGAGATACCGGCCATAAACTCTTGCTGGTGAGTGCAAAAGAGATCCATAACTTCATCTACTGTCAAGTTCTAGCATTTTTTCACCACTAGTTCTTGAATTACATCTTCATGCACCTCAAGTCCATGGTCTTCCCCAAGCACATAATCTCTACAAGTAATGGCTCCTGTTCATGAGCTAGCCCCTCAAAGTCACGTTCAATAATGCAATCAGCCCACAGTTTTCTCCAGAATTTAAAAAGAATTTAATGAAAACTTCAAATGCACATACACATGGCTGTAATGCTGCGCCCAGTTTGGTATCGTAAATATTAACACTCGCGTGCATTAATTTTCTGAGTGAAGCACGCTTACCAGAGACTGTAGGGAGAATATTACCCAAAATTCCATAACACGTATGTGGGCAAAAGCAAAAAAAACACCATTTCAGTTGTGATAATGTAAAAATAAATAAACAAAGCGCAAAACATATTCACTAAATCCCAGTAGCAGTAAGCGAGTCACACTACCACTAAGATTTAGTAGTAGCAAGACTCACAAAATCATTTATTTTTGTGATTTTACATTCTCATAAATGATGATAAAACAATGTTCAGGTCTAATGAATATCAAATATGCGTAGAGGGTGTTTAGTCAGATTATAAGGGAGAAAAAACACTTATCTATTTATTGCTAGTAAAATAGGATTCAAAAAAAGAAAACTAAAATAAAATGATAAAGCACAAAGAGGATTCTACAATGACTCCCAAGATGTTCCAAGAGAGTCACAAAGAGGTCGATAAATCTGTGTGTGTGTGAAACAAATGATAAAAATTGCTTCCACAGGAAATGAACACCATTAACAATTCTAGCAATGCATTGTAGCAAGTTATTTTAAGATTAGGAAAATTTATGAAAAAAACTACAATAGTGTTTTCCTCACTAAGTTGAAAAATTTTTTACATGCAGATTTTTCCAACTTAGATATCTATATACCAAATTCCCAGCATGCCAAATGGGGGACACCAGCTTTTTGAATATTGGATTCTGATCCATTCCCGACATGCTGAGAAAGGCAAGGTTTAATGTGGATTACATATTGCATTCACAAGACTGGTATCAATTTATATTAAATATTGAGTAAATATGTAAATCAGAATAAAATAATAGTTTTTCACTGTAACAAATATGTTTTACATGGGAATTCCATAATGGTAATGAAAATTAAGCATTTATGTATCACTTTAACCCAGGGTTGTTTGGTTTAAACCTTGGTTTTAACCAAGTGGTTTTTTTAAAAAAACCAGTTTGCTTTTTTTCAAAAAATCAAATAAAAGTGGCCTAAATATTATTTTTTCCTTGAAAAATATCAATGGTTCATTATTAGCCAAAATTTTTCATTTTTACCACATTTTATATTCTTGGGGTACATTTTGATGGCATATCTTTAAATGGCATAAGATGGTATAAGTGGTTTTTTTTCAAAAAGTCTCATAAAAGTGGCCTGAATATATATATATTTTTTCTTATGAAGTATCTTAGTTATTTAAAGTTATATACAGAAGCCAAAATTTCTCATTCTTACCGTATTTTCTAACCTTTGGCTACATTCTGATGCTCTATATATATAGATGTTCTAACATATTTAACATTTCTTGAGTAAGTTATAGTTATTTGTTCAATTACTTCACTTTTTTGTGATGTTTCCATGAATTATGAAATCGTATAATGCTATGATTAAATTATCATTTTGCCATGACTGGCTATTGTTTCCATTCGGCAAGCAAATTTCCCATGTGTTAGATGATGTCATTAATTTTACATTTTTATGTATTTTTTTCCCCCTTTACTTAATAAAATTTCATTTCTTCAAGAATATTCATGTCAATTTTCAAGTCATTCTGACAATTGTTCTTTTTTTACAGTGTTTTGAAATCAGAACCTTAGTTATAATCACCCTGTATATCATAAATCATTGTTAATTAATCGGCATTATTTATACTTCATTAAATACATTATATTCACCTAATTTTTATTATAGTTTTTGCAAAATAGCTTCCTAATTAAGCATACTGAAAGTAACTGAAGAAAACATCTTTATATTATATGATTAACATTAAAAGAATTTTCAAACACACAAAGTAATCCATTGAGTTAAACAAAAAATAATTAAATTGCAAAAGTTGGTTTGTGTTAAAATATAAGAAATATTTATTGATTAATTAATATGGGAATAGTGTTAATTACATAAATAAACATTTTATTTTATTTTATTGTTAGAAGTTATTAATTTTATTTTTCATAAATTTTATTGTTTTTAATGTTAATACTATTCAAAACAAAGAAAACGGTTTAAACCAAAAAACCCGGTTTTTTGGTTTTTTTACCAACCCTGCTTCAACCTAATTATCGCAAGTCTAATACAAAATACAGATACTGTGGTGTTATGCACAGGTGTTTTTTTTTTTGCGTGTTCAGAGATTGAAGAAATATGCTGTTGCTTTAGAATTGCATTGTGTTTTGCAATGCATATTCTTTAATTTTTTTGCTCTGCTTATTCCAATTTTAATCACATGATCACAAGGAATACAAAAATACTTACTAATTTTTCCATTAAGCTTATCAAATATACAAGAATGAATATGCTTAGTATCTCCAAAAGAAATTTGCCACCTTCCCCCTCCTGCGACAGCTGGTGAAGGCCATCGCAAGGACCACATATATGCTTATTATCTGGCACTTGCAATAAATCAAGATTCATGGTAGCAAAAGCAAACCTGAAGTTTGAACTATCTCTAATGTAGTTCATGAAACACAAACAACCCTAAAATGCAGAGAACAGGCGAGGTTCAAATGAGCTAATTCAGTCGATTCTCTTTTATGTAATAACCCACATAAATGATCTCGGTAATTTCAGACACCGGCTGGGCCGAGATTTTAATTCACTATTAACCTCAGAAAACATTTTTCAAGATTGTTGAGATTTTCTTGGTTATGCTTCTTCAGAACAAAAAAGAAAAGTAAAGAGACTTGCACTTTTCTCCAGCTGAAGGTGTCTCTCTGTTAAGTAAAGGATTCACTCAGAGAACTCATACTTTTGTCTAAATCTTGTCTAATACATTTGTGTTAACACTAAAAAGTGACATATTATATTTTTTGTACAAATATAAAGCATCTTTGCTGCTTTCCAAAATAATTGCATGCAGCAATGAAAACTGGAGAAAGAAAAAAGGGTGACCACCTCTTTCACGTCCCCAAGCAAAAAAAAAAACTAATCGCTTGACCTCTAGATTCCCCCTAGAACCTAGGGGGTGTGGTGCTATCTTGGAGGAGAAGAAAACACAAATTCAACACAAGTAGGGTCAAGTAAGGTAAACATGTTACACTAAGAAAGGAGGGGGATTGTGATACACCTGAAAAAAAAACACTTTATTGTTGACCAAACCAAACCTAAAAAATATATTTGAATTGCTCATTTCTTACTCTTTTCACATCCTGTTATCTCTTTAAAAATTTGAAGCATTCAAGGCATTAAAAAAAAATTATGACACTTACATTTTTCGAGTAAAAAACTTTTGTGTGGGTACATCAACAACTTTTACTGTAACTTGCTGTAGAATGAAGATATTTATTATTGATGTATACAAAAATGTTAAAAATGTTGGGGAAGAAATTTCCTTTCAGGCTATATTTACGTTTATATTGATATCATACTTTTTGTGATGTCTATGTAGCTGCAAAGTAGAAGGGCAAATATGATACACATTTTAGCAATTGTTTATATTACAGGTTATGTTTGCTGATCAGCTGATTCTATACACACACTATTTTTATTTGTGCTTTGATTTATTTTATTTAAGTTAGGGTTTAAGTCAGGGTTGGCAGGTTTTTGATGGTTTAAACCGCGGTTTAAACTGTCACGTCAAAAACCCTCCTTCAAAAACCTCTGTCGAAAACCTCAAATACTGCTTTTCAACATATAAATTCCCATTGAAAATACACACATTGATTGCATGTAATGCTTAAAGTGACTATGCTGCAATACATAATGTGTGATTTTAAAATAATCTTCCCCCCCCCCCCACATAATTATTTTGGACAATTATATACATGTATATATACTTGTAAAATATAGAATTTGAGTAGAGCATAGCATAAAACTACAGAAGGATATGTAATGTATTCAAGATAGTTTCAACCTTCTAAAATTTCTTCAAATGTTTATTTATATATGAATATATATATATTTGCATATCAACATCTGCTCTACTTTTTTTTTTACAACAGATACATGTTTAAAAAGATCTTTCATGCTTGCTATGTATAATGTTGATTTCTGTTATTATATTATCTAGACAATCCCAGATATTTAAAACAATATTATTATTGTACATAACATTAGAATATATATATCCAGCAATTAAAATACTAAATTATCCTAAAATAATTTTTCCCCTGAAAAATTAATTCGTTCATTATTAGTCAATATTTTTCATTGTTACCACAGTTTCTATTCTTGGGTTACATTCGGTGGTATATTTTTAAATGATAAGTATTTTTTTTCCCTTCAAAAAGACCTTATAAAAGTAGCCTGAATATACATATTTTTTATATAAAGTATCTTAGTTACTTAAGTTATATTACAATATCAAAATTGCTAATTCTTACCACATTTTCTAACCTTGGGCTATGCATTCTGACGTTCTATTTTTAGAAAATTCATGAATGGGGATTGCATCACAGATGTAAATGTAGTGGTATATTATCTCACAGGGTTTTGTTTTTCTTTTTCCTTCACGAAGAAGCAGCAACAGTAGTGACTGCATTATCATGCTAGGGGCAGATGGTCTTATAATCCAATAAAGACACCAGCTGCCCTTAGAGGACAAAGACCAGTGTACTAGAGAAAAGTCCAACTTTGCTATTTATTGTTTGAATTGTAAAGTAGTGAGGATTAATATGGAAACCAATTTCAGAAATTTCATTTGATATTTTTTTATGTTTAGTGAAACCAATTTCTAAGAAATCATAAATATTTAGTCTATTATTAGTTTAGAATATAATGAATTGTGGTGGAAGGCCACAGCATATAGCCTGGCAAAATTTTGATAAAGTAGAGAAAAATGGAAAGATATATGCAAAATGCATTAATTGTGGAGTTATGCGATGTAATCGTGTGGACAGGATGAAGAGCCATATAGCTCAGTGTATTGGAAGGGGCAATGATGTTGAACAAATACCTGATGTACAAAAAGCAACTACATCAACATCTACAGAGTCCATTGCTTCACAGCCTATTATTTTGTTGGAATCAACAGAACCTGAAATTTTCACTCAAAAAAAGAAGCAAAAAATTGATGACTTCATTGTGAAATCAAATTCTGCTACAACTAAAAAAATTGATTTAAAAGTGGCAAAGTTTTTTTATGCCAATAATATCCCATTCAGTGTTGTTGAACATTCAAGTTTCAAAGATCTAGTTTCTGCTTTGCGACCTGGTTATAATACCCCAAGTAGAAAAGCTTTGGCTCAGTCATTGCTTGATGAAGTTACAAGAGAGGTTGAGAAAACTGCAAAAGACAATCTCAGTGGAAAAGCTGTAACTTTAATTGAAGATGGATGGAGCAATATTCATAACGATCCAGTCATAGCTACATGTATACATTCTGAAGGTAAATCCTATTTTCTTGAAGCTGTTGAGGGGTTGCTATTATGAAAAATGCAGATTATCACAAGCAAATAATTGACAATTCCATACGTTTGGCCCACGATAAATATTCTTGTGAAGTAAAGGCAGTTGTAACTGATAATGCGAAAGTAATGAAGAAAGCCAGGCAACTTTTGCTTAATGAGATTGACCAAAATTTAATAGAATATGGGTGCTCTTCTCATTGGCTCAACTTACTCAGACAAGATCTAACACCTGAAGCTGTGCTCAAACAGGTGGTTAAAATACAAAAATAAATTAGAAACCATCATTTGCCTTCGGGATGGCTTAATGAACATATGGGGTCAATAAAACCCCAATTACCTGGTGATACTCGATGGAAGAGTACACTTACTTGTCTTGAAACATTTTTACACAATAGGCCATTTTTTCAGAAAATAGTAGAAGATCACGAAAATGACATTGACAAAGGAATTGTTATTTTAATCAACAATTATAATTTATACAAACAGTGTAAAGATCTTTTATTCCAACTCAAGCCAATAAGTGTTGCATTGGATATTCGTCAAACAGATACAGCTACAATAGCTGACTCATGCCGTGTTTGGCTAAGCATTCTCAAAGAAAGTGCTCTTCAGCCTCACATTGAAAAGATACAAAACAGGATGAACCAGATTCTGAGACCATTTCATTATTTGGCATATAATTTGCACCCAAAATATAAAGGTGAAGGACTGACTGATGTGCGAAGTGATTTGGCTCGCACATGGGCAACAGAGAAAATTAACGGTTGTCTGCCATTGCTAATTTCATATGAAGCGGAAGAAACTCCTTTTCCACCTTCTTATTTCAGTGCAGCAGGAAGAATGACAAACCCTGTGATTTGGTGGAAAGGACTTTCTAAATGTAATGCTTTTTCAGCTGAGCCTGCATCTGAACTCATAAAACTAGCAATGCTTTTGCTGTCCAGTCCCGCCAGCTCAGCCTCCATTGAACGAGTATTTTCTAACTTTGGATTTGTCCATTCAAAACTTAGAAATCGTTTAGGTGTAGAAAAATGCGCAAAATTAGTTACATGTTATCGGATGCTACGTGGTAAAAATGAACCATACTATTAATTATATATCTATTCTAGACATTTTGTACCTCAAATTCAAAATCGCAAATTATAATTAATATTTTGTTTCAATTTTAATAAATTAGTGTTTGAAAATGAAACATTGTAATATCAAAGTGCCTCATCATTAAGTTATATACCTATTCTATTCAAAACATCCCAAAGCATTCATTTAGGTTTTTGACGGTTTTTGACAATTTTTGAAGGTTTAAACCAGTTTTTGACAGTTTAAACCAGTTTTTGACAGTTTAAACCAGTTTTTGACACTTGTCACGTCAAAAACCCAACCCTGGTTTAAGTGTTTTAAGACCTTTCAGGCTTACATTTCTTATTTCTTTGTTACAGATTAGGCCTAATTGAAGATTTATCCTGGCTTTATTAAATGAACTTGGTGTTACTAAAAGGTGTTGTGTACACAGCACTTTTTAGTAACTTTCCAGCAACTTGAATTATAAAACGTTGAACAAATATGCCAAAAAAGCTAAATCAATAAGCGAAAACCGAAACCGAAAACCGTAATTGGTGAAACGGGGTTCCAATGGATAGTTATAATCCATCAAACCCCCTTCATCATGACTCTGGCAATTCCTGTGCAGTAGTGTGCTTTGCAAGATAGTTAGATTCTAATAAGGTGGGTGAAGACATAGGTTCACCTGAGACCCAAGGGTTTTTTTTTTTCTTTCAAAAGTTTTCAAATCTTCATAGACCTGGCAACACAGGTCGAGGCATGTGTAGAAAATTTTTTGGTCTTTTTAATCGTGCTTTGTGTCTACTGTCGTATGATGAAATCTCCGCAAGGTGTGGAAATTCAGAATCGTTCAATTTATCAAATAAGTTCTTTGCCAGTTTCTTTGCATATGACGTTACATCGGCCACTCCAGAATCACGTCTGATATTAACGTTTCTAACGTACCAAGGTAGTCCGGTGGTATCTCCTCAGAGTCTTGTTCTGAAATCTCTCCAGAGCGATGGTATTCATTTTCTTCGAGAACAACCAGACAGGCACAGCATACAGAAGAATCGGTCTAATTGCCATCTTATACAGAATAATTTTATTTCGAATTGAAAGACTTGAGTGCCTGTGGCTTAGTCTGTTGAGCATGACCGAGGCCACGGTCGCCATCAACATACTGCCGGGAGAAACTGAATCTCTTGTCCATTATCACCCCCAAATATTTATTGTGAATGACTGGGTTGATTATAACTCCTTGTACCTCTATGTGTGCTTGTTGTAGTAATGAGGACTTGTTAGTGAACCACATGAATTTGGTTTTATCTGCATTCAGTTCAACACGGGTTCGCACACACCAGCGCTCGACCAATCTTACCATTTCTTGCAAGTTTGAAAGGGCCTTGCCAGGGTCCTTATCTGTGCAACAAAGGGCACTATCGTCGGCATAAAGAGCGGTGAAACCCTTAGGGGCAACTGGGAAGTCATTCATATGAAAATTGTGTAGGATGGGACCTAACACACTTTCCTGAGCTATTGATGAACGAATCTGTCTAGAATTAGATATTGAGTCATTTATCTGTACTCGGAAGGAGCGCGAGTCGAGATAATTGCTCACAAATTTGATGATGTTATACGGCATTCCCATGCGAATCATCTTAAACAGCAGCCCATTGTGCCAAACTTTATCAAAAGATTTCTTTAAATCGAAAAAGGCTACTGCTGCAGTGTCTTTATAAATAGCTTAGACCGACATAGCAAATTTAAGGTTCTTAGCAAGCGCTATGTCAAGAATATCTGGTGACTGGCCAGCCTGGTCAGGAAAATGAGTTGGCGCATAAGGTTGAATGCTCTTTCTGGTACAAAAATTTTCGAGCACCCTGCCTTGGGTGTTTGTAGAGTACGAGTTCCACAGAAAGGATTTAGCATTCATGTCACCACACATTATCACTGGGTACTGACTATTGAAAAATTTGTTAAAAAGTGGAATGTCCATAGTGTTTCTCTGAGGTTTATAGCACACTCATATCCTAATTTTTTGATTGTTTACGTAGATCTCTATTGCTATTACCTCACATTGTGTCGAAGGAGGTAGCTGAATAATATCATAATTAATGTGTTTCGCTTTACATATATAGCTACTCCTCTCCCTGGACCAAAGCTTCTATCCTGTCTGATACAGTCATAATTTGCCACTTTGGCAGTGTGATAAGGACGAAGCAATAACGAATAACGAATAAATCAATAAGCAAAAATTCAAAAATTTGTTTATGTGATTGTACCACTTCTGCAATTTTAAATGATATTTATAACCAGATTTAATTGAGGCTTTTGTCTCAAATTAGTTAAAAATATATCGAAATAAATTTTGGAAGACATAAACATGTATCTAATCACTTAATTTGTGTAAAAAAAATTGATTTTTTTTACCATACAAAAATTTGGTAATTTGAGTGCTTTACATTTTATGCTCTAACTCAGGCATTTAATGTCTGATTGGCATGATTTTTGGACACATAATACATTACAATATGTGTGTGTCAAAAATGCCCTCTCAGCTTTCCTATATAATACAGGGGCTTGAAAAACAGAGGTATAACACATTTGCCCTTGCCTTGTATCACAATTGCCCTTTTGGGAGGACAAATATGATACACATGTTTTTTTTTTTTTTTTTGGGGGGGGGGGAGGGGAGTTTGAAAAAGTACACAAGATTAAAAATAATACTGTAAGTGTTCTTACTTCCCTCCTAAAGCTGAATCTAACACTATTTTTTTTTTCTATTTTGTATCATTACTGGTTGAGGAGAAACATGCAAAAGTTTGGTTTTTGTATCATATTTGCCCTACCTAATCCTATTTAAGAACTTTTCCTGAATCTATGACCCCAAATTGATACCAGTATTCTGGTATCAATTGTTGTTTCTCAGTATGCTAGCTGGGGGGGGGGAGAGGTGAATACAATATATAAAATTGATTTTCTGTCTGGTAGCTGTGCTGCATACTCTACACAAATCTACAATTTTAGACCTAGCTTCATTAAATTTCGTACATATATATACCGAACAGAACCTAAGACGTGAATAATATATATATATATTACTTCAAATTCATCAGGACTGGGCAAATGCCTGAAATGGGGAAAAAAAACTGTTGGGCAACAATGGTTTGTGGACTTCAACAATTACTTTTAGAATGTTTACATTGATTACTGTGGTTTCCAAACAATATGTTTTACCCCTGTTTATCCCTTCACAATAGTTTGTAAATTCTTTAATGCTCCCAGCATATGGAGAAAACCTGGGCAGCACAGGGTATTTTTGCTAGTTCATAATCAATAAAGTTCAAGTGATAGTGTTTTGTCATTTGAGGCAGTGATGTGACAGTAACAGGCCACATTTTGTTGTAGTTTGTTTCTTAGTTTGCTATTCGATTCCGAAGACGTGCAACAAGATTGAAATGAAAGAGATGTAATCAGTGGTAAAAAATAGAGATGGGACTATTGAAAGCATCAGAAGCTTTTCAAACACTTGGATCTACATTAAAAGACTACGAAAAAAAAACCTGAAGATATGAACTTCAAAAATATTACTTGATATGCCACTAGGACGAAGACCTTTTTTTATCTCCTTATGTAGAAGATCACCTTGTTGAGTATTATTTACAAATGGATAAAACTAGTTATGGACTTACGGCAAAGGATGTAAAAAGGATGGAATTTCAACTTGCCATTGAAAATAATTTATGCCACCCATTTTCTGAAGAAACAAAAGTTCAGGTAGGAAATAGCTTTCTCTTTCTTTTCAACAAAAATTCCCTTGTCTCTGGAAAAGGGAGAAAAAGGAAAAGCACTATTACTTGAAAGTCTGTCAACTTCTGGTAAGAAACATCAGGCAAGGCTGTAAAGGAACCAGCTCAAAAAAAAAAAAAAAAAATGCAAATAAAAAAAAACAGAAGGAAGTTATTCCCTCTTCAGAAGATGAAGAACCTCTATATGTGTCAACTGACGATAACGACAGCAGTTGTGGCGAAGAAGATAATGATGCCCAATGTTCACTTTGTGGAGGACTTCACTCAAACGATTGTCATGGGGAAACATGGTTAAAATGTTTGATATGTAACAAATGGTCTCACGAAAAATTTGATAAGAGAAAATGAAAGAAAACAAAATGTTATGTTTGTGTAAAATGCTCCTAAAAAAGCTGCCTTGTATTATTTTAGATTTTTTAATAGGAAAAATTCCGAATTCACAAAAAAAAAATTTTGGATGTGTTAAAATTAAGTGTGTTACAGTTGTAATCCAGTTTATTTTTAGATAGCAGGCTAGACAATAAGGCTAGACACATTAATTAGTCCTCTAATTAAAATAATGGCTTAAGTGGGTGATATTTGGGCTCCCTACCCTATGTGAAAATTAGAGATGGGAGGAATATTGATGTGGCCAAATAACCAAATATTCTGCTAATGTTTCTGCGAATACCACCCCTTCTAAATATTACAGACCGAATAGCCATTTTCTCAAAATTCATCACAATTGTGAACAAAATCTGTTTTGAATTGAAAATAAAATTATTGGGGTAATTTCAAATGATTGATATTGGATTTTAATTATGTAATTTATTATTTAATTAATGTTAAAAAACAGGTAATTGAAAATTTTTTATTGCCATGATACTGACTATCAATTTTAATGATGATATATTTGTATTTTAATATTACTTAAACAATCTTTTTTTTTTCAACACTTCTTACAATTTTTTGATCTGATTAAGAAAATTTCAACCATTGTTTATTCTAAACTAGTAATGCATCAAAAGATTTACAACTTATTTTTCCTCTTTAGATGCTCTTTGTCCCTTTCGATCAATACATATCTTGTCTAGGTACATCCTTTAGTTGGTGAACATACATAGTTCATGCTCACTTCCACCTTATTGCAATAGGATTCTATTTTTAGTTTTATGCTTTCAGTATTCTAGAAATTCACCCAGACATAACCTCTTTTATAGAAAAGGATATACAACACAATAAAATATAACTAGCAAATTTTTAATTTATGGGAAACGTTTCAATTAATTTAATTATTTAAAATTACTTTGTTATGCTAAGATACACTCAGACATTCAGCTGAATAGATAAGCATTATTTGGTCGCACCAAATATGTGTCAAAAAGGCTGAATAATGGCCAAATGTTTGCCCCATCTCCTCATAAAATTACATCTGTGTTTGTTAAAAGCTGGTCCAACTTTATTGTCAAAAATTGACTTTTTTATTAATTTCTTGATGGTAAAGTTTAATTCCTCTAGTCAGATAGTAAAAATTCCAAAAAGTAAGTTTTAAAAATAAATTGCTTACATATCCATTAATCACTTATTATTGTCATATTTGTGGTTTTCAGGTGCGAAACCTCTGTTACTGAACCATGAAAGTAAGACAGCATTTGATTTGACTAAAGATGCTGCAACAGGTGCATTGCTTATACCTTTTCAGAGAACATGTAAGCATTTTTTTTCAGCTATATATAATTAGTGATGTATAAATATACAGTAGAATCACCTATATAAAAATTTCTCTGTACTGTGGAGCCTTGATATTAATATGCAATTATTCTAAAAGCCATAACAAGTGCTAAAGTAATCTTGTAACTCATCCTCCAGGCCATGGGGAATTTTCTTGTCATGTTCTTATGCTTGAAATTTTAGTTATATCTTCATTGGTAACTGATTCTATGACAAAAGAATTTTCAAGGAAAATATGATTGGGAGATCAGCAGGACATTCCAGCGGTTATGTGTAATGTACAGGATGCACCAAAAGTCCATGACTTATTTAAAAAAAAGCAATATAAAATCAGCAAACTGTCATCTTACAGTGATGTTTGCAGTGTCATGGTCAAGCATTATTTCTTGAATATTAAAAGAAATTGTACAAAATTTCTTGCATTGCTTGTATTGTACCTGAAAACACATAAACAACAAAAGTAAAATTCTTAAAAGCATAACAGTTTGCATTTGAGTTTTGACCTGCTTTTCACCAAGCACTGTTACACTTTGATGACCTGTCCTACTTCTGCAGGCTAACCAAGCTGTACCTCTAATTTACTTTAATTTCAATTCATACATTTTTAATATGATCTGCAGTATCAATTATTTGTAATAAGGTATCAATTCTTTTCATGATTCCTCTCATGGTTATTAATTTTAACCATTTATAAACGGTAAAGTGCAATCTATGCATGGAATTTTGAACTTTTTTCATTTTCCAGAAAAAAAAAAATCTGTATCAATATGCTTATTTCACTGCCCTCTCATAAACTCAGTGATTTTATGTACTGTATATACTCGTGCATAAGCTGAAAAAGCATACCCCCCCCCCCCCACCACTTCTTAAGCTCACCTTAATGTTTTCTTTCATCTGTGCCTCTACTTCTTATAAAATTTTAAGAATTGGAAGAGGTTGTTGATAATTTTTTTCAGAAGAAATGCCTATCTTCCTATTTGTGTCCTGTACCGTTTCTTCAGTACATTCTTGGTTTATTTTTAATGTTGCCCAACATGAAATTCATTAAACAGATGACAAAAATGAAAGACGCAGTTTTTCCACTTGTAATCATTTATTTAGTTATTTTAAGTAAAGTTTTTCCTTACACTAAAAACATTTCACTAATTTGGTTATTATAGTATAAATCCTGTGTAAAGGTTTTTTAACAATAAAAATTCAATAAATTTATTGGCTCTCACAATGCAGTTCATAAAGGCACCTTTTACAGTTCCTACATGACAGAAACCACAGCTTCCAGTTACAAATGTTCAGGTTGAGTATCTCCACTGAAATCAACTGTACATGGTGACAGAAGAGGTGCTACTCAGTGCTCATCTCACTGGGCAAGCACCGTAGTAAAGAGAATAGTTGTCTTTGAAACGCTTCAAGTGCATATGTTCCAAGTACACTACTGATATTTGAGATAAATAATTCCCATTACCCGCCGTCACAACAACCTATCAGAAACTAAAATATTCTGACAGAAAAATACTTATTTGCATAATCACACAGAGTAAAACAATGTTGTACAGCAGCGGTTCTCAACCTTTTTTGTACATAATTTTTTTCAATACATAATTTTTATATCGGAGCCCTTTGTGTATATAATTTTTATGGCAGAACCCTGTAGGCCTCTTTTTTTCATTTACCTATCAAATTTACTTATTTATTTTATTTTCCTTGAGTTGCTGGGGAGCCCTGGGAAGTGCACACAGAGCCCCAAGGGCTTCGCAGAGCACCGGTTGAGAACCACTGTTGCACAGTAATGCCATATGGAATCTGGCAACAACTCAAAATGAAAACATTGGATACCTGGCCAGGGTCTAGAATACTAACTCCTATTGCACATTGAAAAATCTTGTGATGTTATTGACCTTAAAGTGGTCCATGGCCCACCAATGGCATGAAGGTAAACATTGCACTTTAAAGTATAATTATATTTGCAAAAATATTAATTTAAATTTACATTGCACAACTTATATTGTCGCATTTCTCTGAGGTTGACGATGAACCCATGTGGGATTCTTACTAGTGGTCCGCGGGATCTCCTGTATCATAATATTGGCAATTTGCTGGCCCTTCATGTTACATCCTGTGAGCCACCTGTTACTTTTTTGTGGTATAATAATTAACATAATATTACTGAGAAATTGAATTTTCTGGATATTATGCCGAAACTGATATTTGAAAAGAAAAGTGATTTGTCTCCTCCAGGAATCGAACCCAGGTCCCCTTGCATACCTGGCAAGTGCGCCAACTAATACATCAGAGACACACTTTTTCAATTCCTTATAACACGCATTAGTAGCGTGAAGCGCTGAGTGGAATCATAGCAGCCTCCATTAACTACAGCAATTTTTGCCTTTTACGGCCTAAAATATACTGAGAAATTGAATTTTCTGGATGTTATGCTGAATGCTATGGGCATCTTTTTCTCAGCTATCTCATTGGGCATTTTGCCTGTTGTGGCGTTGTATTTTGTATTTGAAACTGATATTTGGAAAGAAAAGTGATTTGTCTCCTCTACAATTTTTTGATAGTAAATGTGCTGTTCCGAAAGCACTTTTTGGAATGCTTGTTTCGGATTTAATTAAGCGATAGACTTTTCATTTTGTGTTCAATATATTTTTTTAATATTAATGTATATATTAATATCATATTAACTTCTTATAATTCAATTGGTAAAAATTTTGACTAAAACTCAAAATTCTAAAGAAACACCAATACATGCCAAGTGCTTAACCAAGTTTGATTTGTCTCTCTATGTTTCTATGCTTCACTTCTATGTTAAAAAAAGAAAAAAGAAACACCATTGGATAAAAATAATAACCATATATTGTACTGTACCTATTGTTTGATATTGAAATTATTTGTAGTTCGACCTTGGATAGATCATATATAGATCTCTTGGGTCTACTATGAATATTTGCATTGATTTTCTCCTCCATCCCATTGTGTTTGCTTTCTCTATTTGTATTTTATCCTTCCCTCCTTCTTTTTGTATGTTTGTGTGCCAATAAATTCTAATGTACTTAGTGTTCCTTATACAAGATGGAAATGCTGGAATGATTGATTGAGTTCCTTTTTTTTCTTAAACAATGATTAAAAAAGAATCATCCGATTTCAAAATGATTCTACTCTTGAAATCGACCATTATCAAAAAATTTTCAGAAAACGTAGACATCCCCCCCCCCCCTACTTATATTCACATTTATTATCTATCATTCTGTGTTTTTAATTTTTAAGCAATATTCAGTTTTGAAATCAGGAAATTCTCTGACAGATTGTATGATACATGTTGATTAGCTCAGCTGAATAAGGGCATTTTTTTAGTTTCAACATATTTTTAAAATTAAAATGAATCTCTTATTTGGATGTTTTTGTTTTAAGAGATCCTCTTGCAACCCCCACTTCGGGAACCACTGCAGCTGATCATTCACTAATATTTATATTCATATCATTTTGATGAAAAGCTTTTTTTTCTTCACTTAATAATGTCTGATGTTTTAAAAAAAGTTAACATTCATTTTATTTTCAGACTAATCTTAATTTCACATTATCTGCTAATAAAGTAGTTTTTGCTGAGTAAAATTAGAAAAACTTGGATAAAATGTGTTTTAATTAAATAAGATTTCATCTTGAATTTCCTGTTACGTATAAATTGTTTGGTTTTTTTCCTCCAGCAACATCCTGCATTGAAGACTATGAGGACTCTGATGAATCTGAATGAATCTTTCCCCATGTTTCATCACAATTTTCTATTTCATCTCTGCCATCTTCCATATTATTAGGCATTTATTAAGCTTCCGCAGTTCATTCCAGGAAATATTGAGGAGGAAAGAGTATTTATGTACCACTTTTGATTTAATCTACATGCAATTCTATATTTAGGATTTTAAATATTTTATAAAAAAAAAATCCTGCGAAGTGCTTATTTTTATGTACAAAAAGAAATAATATATGTTCTGTTTTTTTAGACTATATTTGTGAATTTTTTATTAGTTTGTCTCAAAAACTTTGAAAAATTATTGAACATATCATATAGAGATTGAGAAACGTTTATTCAATTCACATATTCTTAATTCAGTAGCTCCTCATTACACACATTCAGATATTTTTGCACCTTTCATGAGAATTGGTGCTAAAAATTTAATTAACATTAGAAACTGGATAAAATTGTTGACTGTATCACTTTTTTTTTCTCCTGACATGCATGATTTAATAAGGTGTATCTGCCCTCAAACATATACAGTACCTTGTGGAAACAAAAGTCATAACCATTCGAAAATTAATTTCATAGCCTTGATGTCATTACTAAAGGGAAACCCAGTAATGACAAAAAAAAATTCTGAAGGGAAGAGATCTTTACTTACATCTGTAATGTGACTTTGTCCTATGCATCAGTTGGCCATTCAACATCCTTGAGGAAGAGTCAGCAGTGGGGTTTTTTTTATACAAATACAACGCCACAACAGGCAAATTGTCCAACGAGGTGGCTGACTTAAGAACATCATAGATCCCCGAGCCATTTTTTGGAGGCCCTACCTACTACTGCGACACCACACAATGAGACACTGTATTATAATATTATTGTGAGATCTCTCGACTGACAAAGATTATTTGTTCTAGAACCACATTTGTTAGCTTAAACATGATTTCCCATGTTTCTATGGGAATCGTTTGATTTGTTCCAGCTTCTGCGTGCCAGAAATTTTAAGGTAATTATTTTAATACACAGAGGAATGCTGTAAAAAAACAAAAACTAATTGAGGACTAAAATGAACAGCTTCGAAATTGTATAAATGAGAATATACAGGAAGATGAGAGAATGCTGATCTTTTTATTTTCCAACATGTAACGCAACCAACACCAGCTTTAGTCTGCTATAAATATGAAGCTCGTGTTGACACAACGTAATCAAGTTCATACATGTCCCCATTCATTTCTATGTCTGATACATGCAGATGGAGGAGATAATCTCCCAGAATGCTCAGCTTGGTGCTAAGTCTTGCACTAAAAGAACTTATGCTCTACAAAATAGGCTACCTTTTTTTCCAATGCATTTTCTATTTTGGCTGAATCTTTCATTTTATATGAAATGGTTCAAATAATTTCAGAAAGAGATGCATCTAAAAAAGATTCTGTGGTGGACATGAGTAAATCGTGCCCTAGTAACAGTAATTCTGATGATTTGTGTGGATATTCAGCTCACGAGGCAGCTATTTTATGTTAGTGCATGCATTCATATCATCGAAAATGTTTGTTAGCTGAATTTATATTCGCTAGCCAAAGCAGAAAAGTCACAAAAAAATCGTTATCTGGAACAGTCGTAAGCTGAGATGTTCTTTAGCGGAGGTATCACAGAATGAATTATACTTACTTGAATATTGTACTTACAGAATCAATTTCTTTTTAACACTTGTTACAATTTTACATCTATTTAAAAATTAATCATATTAACCATTATTTACTCTCAAGTATTAATGCATCATAAAATTTACGACTTATTTTTCCACTCTAGATGTTCTTTGCCCCTTTTAATAGCTCAATATGTATCTTGTCTAGATATATCCTTCAGTTAGTGAACTTGTGTAATTCATGCTCACTTCCACATTATTGCAGTGGGATTCTGTTTCTAATTTCATGTTGTACTTATCCTTAAAAATTCAACCTGACAAAGCCTCTTGCACAGAAAAGGACAGCTATACATCACACAATAAAATATAATCTGTAAATTTTTAATTTATGAGAAAAATTCCAATTAATATAATTTTTTTTATTAGTTTGTGTGCTTAGATTGGCACAAATATTCGGCCGAACCGAATATTCAACAAAAGGGCCAAATAGCAGCTGAATATTTGCCCCATCTCTACCTGAAAGATCGTCATTCTTAAAAAAAACTTATGTCTTCACAAATCGCTGTCATTGTCAAAGAAAGTTGGCACACTGGGCTGGGGAAGACTCCAAAAAACAAATGTAATATACAAGGTGAATCTGACCTATTATATTCTGTCGAATGAAAAAGGGTGATAGGCGAACCCAAGTGGTTCACAAAACATCCCACCAACCCTGTCCTATCTCTGTTTTCGAGTTATGGTGGATAATCGATTATGGAGAAAAAAATGTGTCAAGTCTAAAAAAACCTGCATTTGTGAAGTTTCTAAGAGATTTTCATGCAAACTAAGCACATATTTGGGAAGACCTGAAAAAAAATCCTATAATATAACGTAATTTCATCTAAATATCTGCAGGGCTGCCACTTGTCCTAGTTTTTGGTAAAATGTCCTACTTTCTTCTCAGTTTTGTCTTACTTTTGTTTCACTTTTTCAGTTTTGTTCTACTTTTCCTACTTTTTTACCAAATCCTATCAACAAAATTTGCATAAATCATTTTAATTGAGGAGAGAATCATCGATATAATGCCAAATAATACCAATGTAGTAGATTGCAATTAATGATTCTGTCAAAGAGAAATTGTACTGTTTTTCAGGTTCTTTTTGGGGGTGTATGTGGACCGTTTAGTTTATTAATTTTTCTTTTGATTAGTTTGAGGGTTCAACGAGCAGAGATTAAAAACTTTTGCCTGGTTGAAAAATAATTGTTTTATATTTACTACTTCATGGTCTTGGACAGTAACTAATATTCATTATTATGGTTCCATTTTCTGCATAGGTGAAACAATAGTACGCATAATAAAGCAGTTGGGTACATAGGCCTATTCTAGATTTTGTGACTGATGATACTCAATAGCGTTCAGTTGTCTTCTGTATTTTTAGGGCATACAGAGGCATAAACAGTATTTACAAGGCTCAGCCAAGAGCTAGAAATGAAAGTGCTTCATTTCTCAAAAATGTTTGCACTGGCATTGAGCACTAAAATTTAAACAAATCCTTTTAAACATGGGATGGACAATGCAATAAAACATCATCTGGTCCACCTCGACTTATTTATATCAGACCTCATAATTCACACATTGTGCACTGTGCTTTTGGAATTGATCCTGAAAGAGCATCATTCTTAAAAACTTGTCTTCATAATTTGTTGTGTACATTGTCGAAGAGTATTGCCAATTGTCCTGGGGCTCGACCATCTACTTGTCCCCGGTAACGATTTTATTGTTCACTCAGCGATTTCTCGTTATGAGCGATAAAAGGGAAGTTTTTGCGACCATATTCTTTGTGAACGATAAATGCGGATCGCTGGGAGGGACAATTGTGAACGAGAGCCGGGAACCTCTCGTTCAGCGGAAGGACAATTATTTCAGTAGGCTTAACAATGGCGATGGCGTCGACTTACGTGTTGTTAAATGATTATTACGATTCTCAAATGCCTGCACGTGCTCCGGTTTGAAATAGATACGTCATGGATGCGTTTAAGCTGTCGGATAAAGAATTCGTGAACCTTTTTAGGTTGAAGAAAAATGCTACGAGGAAAATGTTCGAGGAAGTGCGCCGATGTTGGCCCATAGGTCGGAACTCGAGACACCGCTGACAGTTGAGAGAAAGGTAAGTAATAATTAACGTTTAAATTAAAATAATTTTAATCAGAAATTATTCGTTGTAGTGGTGTTTCATTTTGAATGAATGTTTTTTTATTAATAATGGAAAACGAATCAAGTACTTAACGTAAGCCTATTTAGGCCTATACATTTTTTATGTTCACAATGTTTTCAGGTAATTTTTATATTCATTAAAAAACACTAGGCTTTCAAAATAAAAGTATTTTGAAAAACTCATGCACAAAATATGTAGTTCTGTGCAGTGCCGTCTTAACACGTGGGGCCCCTTCCGGGCACGACCCGATGTGCATAAGTGGCCTCGTAAGAGTTCGTGCTATGATTCTCGCGAGGAAAGCATAAAACTTATAAGCTACAGGCCCTTTCAGTTAATTAGGGGGGGGGTCCTAGAATATAACTTTGCCTGAGGCCCATGCATGGTACCCACAAGGGTGGGGCTGAAGGGGCCCGGGGACGATTTCTATCATTTTTCATTGTTTTAAACTCTAAATTCACCTTTTCTGGAAAGGACCGGCAAAGATCCAAGCGTAGGGGTCCTGCGGAATAGGGGCACATGGACCCATTGCGTTCTTGAGACAACCTCAAACCTGTGATTACCAAATTTTGCAGAGCAGCTAAGAAATTACGCTGGCGCCTAAATATTTTTTCCATTTGTCAAGCCTTGCCTGTATATATATATATATGTGTGTGTAAAATTAATAAGTACCCTAAACAAGTTTACAGTATTTTGTTTAGATCACCCTTTGTCCATCACAGTTGTTCCAATGAAATATTCACTTAATGGTTTACCTATTTTTGTGAGTACTGAAGCGATTACACACTGCATGGATAATAATGCTATTCGCTTGTATGCCTCTCTCACTGAGGTCCAGAACTAGATGCTTGGTCACCCGGGGCAAGTGAGTATTTTGATGCCCCTTTGTAAGGTTTTGGAGAGGTATCAGAATGAAATTTGCACCCCCCTCGGGTCTAGTGCCCGATACCCATCTGCTCCCCCCCTAGTAGCGGCCCTGTTCTCACTTATGCATGTTCTTCCCTTGTACTTTTGCAATGGGGGGATGAGTGAGAGATACGGTATACAGTCTATATGCTCGTTATAATGACCATTCCATTACTAATCGATAGTTACACTATATGTCATTGTTTTTCATGTTTTGGGGGGGGGGGTGGTGATGATTACATTTTCCGAGAGCGCGTTAGCATTTGTTTCTAACAGAAGTTTCTCGTAGCACTTTACCATAACATTAGTTTATTCAAATATAATAGTTTTACAATATATCTTGAACAACTACCTCATGTTTGACTTTTGCGCAGGTTCTATGTGCATGTCACTGGTGCCTACCAAAGAAGCCTGAGTCAAGACGTCAGTTTGGGGATGTACGAACAGTCTGTGAGTAACTCTATCCATACAGTTACTGAGGCCATCAATACGTTGATGCTACATAAGTATGTGTGATGTCCCAATATGTCGACCTGCAAGAGAGTTTTTGGGAGTACCTGTTGTGGCACCATCAAAGTTTGACAAGAAGTATCCAGAGCCTTCCTACGTCAACGCACAATTGGTGAGAAATATAGTATTTCAACTTCTTGCCAATAATCATCCTTTATGATTTTGAATTTTGGGAAACGTCTGTGGAAAGGGGGGGGGGGGAAATTAATTTTTTAAAAGCGCCAGTTATATGGTTTTTGCATTTATATGACACCATTATTTGAGCCTGAACCCCTCCCTCCAAATTTTCAATGAGTTTATGCCTATGGGTGCCACATGGCATCACTATACCAAACATTAGACAGAAACAAGCTTCACATTAGGTTCACAACACGGACACACACATTCAAACATGTATCGATTTGCTAGAAGTTCCACAGAGCAATATGGCTGAGGTGCATGTCTGGTTTAGTAGTCATTTATGATACGTTCCATGAAAACTGTCACTATGCAATGACATAAAATAAGAAAAGGTGTGATATCTTTATACAAACTATCAAACAGAATTTATTCTTGTAGTACTATACACGTATGTTGTCTGAACACTGTTCTCACCCTTTATGTAAAATTTTTTTTCCATTATTAAATTTCAGGATATTTGTAATGATTTCTGTCTGACACAATGTCAGGTTTTAATAATTCACATGCTTCTATGCAGTCTTTTTAACTATCATTACATAGTTTTTTTTATTATTTCAGACAGAACTTCTGACTCTTAACATCGAGGCAATGGATGCTCAGCGGTAATGATGACTATTGCTAGTGAACTGTGTGGTTTTTTTTTTGGAGCGGTAAACACTGACTGCGGGTGTGTTTTTCCAACCTATATGTGTGAATGCAGTCAAAAATAAGGAGGGAAAGCATTATTGACCAGAAGGGCATGCACAAATGTTGCGTTTGTCTTCCAAGTTTTATCTTTGTGAATTTTTGATTGTGATGTTTTCAGTTTTTGAATGTAGTATTGCTTATAAAATGTCTTGTGTTTCGAATGTTTTATGCTGCAATGTATTGTGCTGGCAGTTAAATTTTTGCCATACCTCAAATTTTGCAAGAAAAGAAAATAATAAATGCACAATGAAACTAAATGTAACTGAGAGTTGACTCATTACTTAATCAAGGTGTGAGGAATTCATTGATTTTGGTTTTAAAAAGATTTGGAAATAGTTTTTATTAAAATATTTTTAGTGATCTTGATCCTTCCATATGTTTGGAAAGTTAAAATGAACAATCTGCTATTTCCTGATCTCTGTTAGCCAATGCATACATTTCATGAATTTTTAAATGGTTGAATTTAACTGTAAACAGGGCCATATTATCCTCCAGTCTCCTGTGGGAGATTAAAAAGTGACCTATCTAAATGAAATACAGCAATACAAATTCAATCAATAAAAAGGAAAAAAAAAATCACAATTTTAATTTTTCTTATATACTTCAATAAAATCTTTAAACATGTTACATAACTGTGATGAAAGAATGTTTAAAGAAGTGGGTACTTCTTTGAAGGTTATTGCAGTTTCCTCCTGTGCCTGTATAAGCTCTTCTATAGCATCCTTTTTTTTTTTTTTTTCTTCGTTGTGGCGTCCTGTTCAATGAAGCTGAGGCTGTTTCCTCTTGATGGGAAGGAACAGTAAGGGATACATCAACAGGACCTGAAATGTGTATTCAAGTGAAGGAGATTTAACAAATAATACCTTATAATCATATCCATTATGCATCAAACTTTCAGACAGTTATATACAATAATGATACAACCCAATGCCATCATGTCACAACTGTATGTGTTATAAGTTTCTGAAAATGCAGAGCAGTCTCAAACCTGGTGGGGGGGGGGGGGGGGCTATGCATTAAGACGGCACTAACTGGAAGACCACAAAACTCAATTGGAAATGTGTGAAACATTTCTGTATGCCAGAGGTAATAGGCACAGTATCCCAAAAGTTAAATTTAATGAGATCACAATGTAAAGAAGCTCTTCGCTTGTGAGAAAATGTGACATTGGATGAAGTGAATTTCACATTTTTTTTCACAGTACTCTTGTAGTGAGTCCATGTCTACACAAAAAGAAATGTTGTGGTTTAAATAATCATCCTATGCATAACTGCCACATTAATTCAACCTTCAAAAACCAGATTCAAAAAGGCCTGTTTGGACCGCTGTTAATTTTTGTAACATTCTACCATTGTTTATATAAACCACATAAAAAACAATTACATTAGATTTTTTTTCCTTTGAGAGATGTTGATAAAAAAAAAAATTTAGTTTAAGCGATTAAATGCAATATTTCCTTATTTCGTTTCTGTAATTTTTCTAACATCAGCAGGAAACAAAACTTTTGGTTTTATAAATGAAACATATTTAATAAATTAACTATATTTCATAAATTACAAGGTAAAATTCAACAAACTTTGAAGTACTCACCTTTTTCCAATCCTTCCCATCTTTGTTGGGACCATACGGAATGGCATTTAATATTGTCGCCAGCAGTGACCATGTTGTATTTTTGTCGTGACTTGTGAGGTCAGAGGACAGCTTCCTCTGAATTAAAACATGGCGTTTCTCCAAAAAAATTATCACCTCATACTGAGCGGCGATGGTCTTGGAGCATCGCTTGGGTTGAGCACCATTCATTGCGATAGGGAAAAAAAACACACGGAAGGGACAGAAAGTAAATAAACAGAATGTTTCTGTTGCCACCGACAGGAAGAACAATTAAAATAAAAAACATAGTAGTTGTCGTATTTCCTTAACATAGCGCTGATTGGTCAGAAGATGAATTACTCTCGAAGAAGCATTTTCGCGTACTTATCGTATCACGTGGTCTGAACGACAATCTTCAACGAATGGAAAATGGTCGCTCAGAATTATCGCTGAGACTTTTGTCCTTCAGCTTGTCTTTCAGAATTGTCCTTCAGCGAGGGACAGGTTGTTATGAACGACAAGTAGATGGTCGAGCCCCAGGTTGACTGAACTGTGGAAGACTCCAAAAAAAGACTAATATATATTGCAAGGAGAGACAGAAAATAATTATCTGTAGTTGCTACTTCACTGTTTTGGCCAAAAACTTTTTGTAAACAAGTCATTTCTGTCATTTTGCTTTGGCTCCAGTCAATCTTACAGGATACTGAAATAGTGCTATAAAAAAAATTTAAAAAAATTTCAAAACATAATAATTTTTTTAGGGATTTTTTTTTATCATGCTATGATTAAGTTGTCTAAGGGGTACCCGCCTCCTGTCCTACTTTTTCTAATTGTTTGAGTGGGAGCCCTGTATCTGGATTTATTGGCGAGCTACAAGCGTTGAAAGATTGTCAAAGTTCAAACTGAATTGTCACCAAAATTTTTCATCGTCAAATACCCTTCTGGCTACAATTTGTCAGAAGGGTACATTTACCAAAAACTTGTCTGTGGCATCATCGCAATCATGCAAATGAAACTGAACTCATGATGTCATGTTACCAGATCTACAAAAGGCGATGTGCCGATCCAGTTTTACTCTTGTTCTTCACAAGGCAAGAAGCACTATGTACTAAGTTAACTGTTCCTGTTAACCGTTAATTCTCTGTTCATGTTATCGGCCGATTAAAAAAATATTATAAAAATATTTATTTAGTAGCGTGTTGATTTCGCGCACCACATTGGTGACCCGTTCCCAAGGATGATGCTGTTCTGTTGACGGAGTTTAGCATCGCCAGGACTTTTCCTTTCTGATTGGAAATCACTATGCTGTGTCATCGTTCACAGATTTTGCTTTACACATGATGTTGGCTTTCTGAGTTCAGCTGTCACTAGCTTTCAATGCATTTGCTGCCTGGGAGATGTGGAGTTTGTGCTTCTAACCGAGCCGGAATTTTTAGTGAGAAAATTTTATTTTTATCCTTTATCTATGCCTGTTTTAGCCTTTTACACATTTAATATTTTTAGAGTTTACAATGGCTAACGATCCCAAGGATTCAAGTAATAATGAATTATTGCTTGTGAGTTTTAAAGCACCCCCATTTTGGAGGGCCAGGCCTAAATTATTGTTCAAGCAAATTGAATCTCAATTTGTAATTTCGGGTATAACTCCTGAAAGTACTAAGTATCATTGCTTAATTACCTCTTTGGATAGCAAAGAACCTTCACTGATTCATGACATCCTTGATTCCTCGGAATCTAATTTGAATGGGTATAACGCTATCAAAGAACGCTTGTTGAGCCAGTATACCGAAGCTGAATGCAATAAGCTTAAGACGTTGCTTCAAGGTTTTCAATTGATTGATAAAAAGCCCTCTCGCTTGCTTTGCGAGAGAAGTTTGGCAAATGGTCAATTGTCAGATCAGTTACTTAAAACATTGTGGTTAAATAATTTGCCCATTACTTTTCAGCAGATTTTATCTGTTAGTAATGATGATGTATCAAAGTTGGCTGCAATGACTGATGGAATAGCAAATGTCACTGGTCATCAGCCCTGAGCGAGTTACCCGCATTGAAAATAAGCTCGACGATTTAATTCGGATTAAACAGCCTAAATCCGCTGACCATTTCAAAAATTCCAAAAGCGATAAATTTTGTTGTTATACGAAATATGCGGATAAGGCACAATGGTGCATAGCACCGTGATCGCTTTCAAAAAGCTAAATTTGCTTTCACTTCAGGCGCAGAGCGAAAAAAGCGATAAATTAAGTCGCCTAGTTATTTGCGATAAAGTGTCCGGTTTTCGATTTCTTGTTGACACGGGTGCTAGTAAATCCGTAATACCAGTAAGTTTAATTCCCCGAAATGAAAGAGGTTTGACGACTCATTTTGAACTCGCAGCAAAGAATTAAAACTAGATTTGGGTTTTTCAAAATTTTAACTTGGAATTTTAACGTCGATTATATTCAATTGTATTAAGTAACTTTTGCATAAAAATGGATACGTAGGCCCTGTTGGGATGAGGGCGATGTTGCTAACGTTGAAAATGAAAATAAATTTCTGAAAATTTTACATGAATTCCCTGAACTGACTAGTACAAATTTAGATTCTAAATGTATGCATTCAACAAAACATTATGTTGAAACTTCAGGCCGTCCTGTTCATGCAGTCGCTTGTAGACTCTCCCCAGCAAAATTAAAAGCTGCTAAGGCTGAATTTGCTAAACTTGTCAAAATGAGAATTAGTGTAAGTCATCTAATAGCCCTCTGCATATGGTTTTGAAAAAGACCGGTGAATGGAGAGTTTATGGAGATTTTCGAAGATTAAATTCTATTACTAAGCCTGACCGGTATGCGATACCAAACATTCAGAATTTTTCCTGTAATTGGGAAGAAGAAAAGCATCGGTTGTTTCACCGACACCTAATAATCGATATAATTTACGCCCAAGAAGACAAGTGTCAACTGTTTCATCCTTTTCCGGCGGGTGTGAATGAAATTGAGATGCCGGCCATATAGACGTCAATTTATATCTTATTACAGCTTGATTGCTGAGAGTATTCTAGATTGGATAAACTCAGTTCCAGATTCTATTACATACAAGACAAAAATTATTCTTTGATTATTTATATAAGGACTATTACGATTACGGACTGATTATTTGTGGATGATTCTATGATCATAATTTTTACTCCAGATTCTTTATTGTATATATGTATATCGTTGTTTGTTATTTTCACATAAATTAATAAATTTCCGGATACACCCATCCCCGGGAAAGCTTCGATATCTGTCTGAGATGGGAAGCGGGGTGTGTCCGGTCCTTCAATGTTCAATGTAATTTGGATGGCGCGAAAATTTTTTCCACAATTGACTTAGTCCGTGCTTACAACCAAATTCCCATTGCAGCAGAGGATAGAGAGAAAGTGTCGATTATTACACTTTTTGGCCTATTTCAGTTTCCAAAAATGTGTTATGGACTTAAACGCTAGTGGTACATTTCAGCGTTTTTTGCATAAAGTCCTGGAATGTTTTGATTTTTGTTTCGTTTATATCGCCGACATATTGGTTTTTGTTCGTTTATATCGACGACATATTGGTTTTTGTTCGTTTATATCGACGACATATTGGTTTTTGTTCGTTTATATCGACGAAAGATTGGTTAGCATTCGTCCCTAGAAATTGAAAAAAAATAAAAAGACTCGCTCCAGTCAACTGCCACTGTGCCACTAGTGGGGTTCAAACCGGGATGAATCTATCATGATGCCCACACGATCGCAGTAGTTATCATATATTACTAGATTGCAGATACACACAAGTAGAGGGTGGCCTGAATCCAAAAAGGCTTAGGAACCACTGCTTCAAACGAATTAGCGTGCGCTAGAAATTGTCGTGTTTGTAATGCCACTGCTCATCTTCCGAATCAAAGTAAAAGTGGCAGGTATATGAATCGATTGAAATATTTTTTATGTTTTATTATCTACCGGCTTCCTGTGGAGATACTATTTAAAGGGGAGTTCTCTCTGCTCGAAGTTGAAAAACTTAAAAAGGCATTGTGCATAGTCTATGCATATTTATTTCTAGTGAAAGAAATTCATGCGATGTGTTTTATAACAAATCAGAGAAGAATGGAATTATGTCGAGTGATGAATGGTACAGACTAGCGCATAGGTTCTCAAACTTTTTCCATCCGTGGTGCTCTGTTACTTTAATCAATGCTTAACCGCGGCTCCCCAGAGCAGTTTAACAAAGAATCTCTTTGAAAAATTTTCGGGATGCTCCGCGGTGCCCCCGGCAAAGGTTGGTGACGCGCAGTTTAAGAACCCTCTGGTAAGTGCTGGCAAACCTCACGCCATAGTTCATATTAGAAAGTATCGTAAGCCCTCGGATAAGCGCTAATTGAAAAACACTAGATAATTTTTTAAGAGTAGACAACGTTTCGTGGATACTTTGTTTTTCTGAAGTACTATTATGTATATTTTAGTAAAGTAAGTAAAGTAAAATAAAATAAATAAATAAAAAATTTATAAAAAAATAAAGTAAAGTAAATTTTCAGTTACTTTTAAACTTTCCTCGTAATACCTGGAAAATTCCAGGCGCCTCAAGTGCAAAAGAGACCTCATGAAGATGAGATCCAGTTTGAGAGAGGGAGAGAGAGAGAACTGTTTGGCAGAAATGTCTGAACAGGTAGAGGGCCTTAGAAAAGTCCCTTTGATGCTCATAAGACGATCCTACGTAGACCACCTACGTGTTGCTGTGGGAAATAAAGAAACAAATAACGCCCAGAATTCTGCTTTAAAAAGCGATGAGTATATATAGTGCATTTATATTATTTCAGATTGTGTTTCACACAAGTGTGTGTGTGCTCGTGGCTCATCGCCACCCTTTTTTGAGGGACGTCTCAACGCGTTGGTGTATTGATGCGTGCTTATTCAGTACTTAGTAGTTGGTTTTTTTTTACATTAGGCCAGAGATTCTCAAACTGTGCGCCTCCAATCTTTATCAGAGGCGCCACGGAGCGGTGACCCTGACAAAGGTTTTTCGAAAATATATTTTGTTAAACAGTTCCAGGATGCTGGCGGAGCTCGCGGATGAGCATTGAATAGGGGAAAGACGCACCTCGGGTGGAAAAAGTTCGAGAACCCCCTGCGTCAGGCTATTCTGGGCAGTCACGTACAAATGATGACGAAGTCGGGGGGGGGGGGGTGGCACGGGTGCCAAAAGTTTAAGAAACACTGGATTAATTGGAGGGGAGATATATGTATCATGAGTTAGCAAACGCACCGGCCCCATAACTTTTTCCAGAGAATAATTTCTCCGATTCGGCACACTGCTGTATATGCATAATGATGAAACATCAATTCATAGAAAAGAGACAAAATGCCAACGTGGTGGCTGATAAAAAGATGCCCATAAAAATATGGATGTCATATTTCAAAAATACAGCAACCCAATTAAAAATGCAATTAACACAAATTATAAACAATATATGCACATGATAAAATATTATACAACGCCCATAAAGAATACTTATGGTTGTCTTATTCTAAGAATGGGTAGCTTCTCGATTTACCCCAACATGTTTATAGTATTTCTTTTTAAACGTGTCAATTGTATTACAATTTACTACCTCCGGGGGTAAGCTATTCTATTTATTAACAACCCTATTAGAGAAAAATTCCCTGCGACACCATAACCTTGCATTGTCCCTCACCAATCGATACTGGTGTCCCCTTGTAAAAGCAGTCGATTGGCGGTGTACTAAAAGTTCATGGTCCATCCCATTGAAAATTTTGAACACTTCGATCATATCTCCTCGACACCTGCGTTCATCCAATGTAAACATATTCAAAAAATGAAGTCTCTCTTCATAACTCAAGCCCTGTGTGCCAATAAGGACACGCGGAGCTCTTCTCTGCACCCCTTCAACCAAGTCCATGTCCCTCTGTAGGTATGGGCATACTCCAGTCCAGGACGAACTAAGCCTCGAAAAAGCAGAAGAATGATTTTAAGAGAACGCGAAGAGACCTTTTTGAAAATGAGACCAAGCACTCTATTCGTTTTTTTGACGAGTCGCTCGTCAATGAGAATTCCCAAATCGGTGATCTTAGTTGAATCCGGGATAGTGACACCATTCAACTCGTAAGAGAACCGCGGGTTGTTCGAACCAAAATGACCGACCATGCACTTATCTACGCTAAACGTCATGCTCCATTCATTTGCCCATGCTACAATCCTGTTTAAGTTGGTCTGGAGCAACTCCCTATCGCTTTCATTCCCGATTACCCCACATTAGCTTCACATCATCTGCGAATTTGCTAGTAATCCCATCGATACCCTGATCGAGTTTGTCGATAAAAAGTGAAAAAAGTATGGGGCCAAGGACACTTCCCTGAGGAACTCCACTTGTGACGTCTGTCCAACCAGAGAATTCCCCCTTCACCATAACTCGTTGCGACCTATCTCTTAACCACGATTCTATCCAATTCAGCAAGTTGCCCCCTACTCCAATCTCATGTAAACGCTTCAAGAGTTTGCCATGTTGGACCCGATCGAATGCCTTCTGGAAATCAAGGTAAACAACATCGTCATTTTTGCTCTTACCCAAAGCCTTAGTCACGTAATCATAGAAGCAAAGGAGGTTAGTTACACACGATTTCCCCTTCCTGAACCCATGCTGATTATCCGACAATACATTATTCTCGTCTATCCACTTCACAAACTGCCTTTTGATGATAATTTCCAAAATTTTCGAGAGGGAGCTCGTCAAACTCACTGGACGATAATTTGACACCGCTTCTCTACTACCCTTCTTAAATATCGGAACAACGTTAGCAAGTTTCCAATCTCTTGGGACGAGACCCTCAGCAACACTACTCCTGTATATCTGTGCCACTGGCCCCAACAATTCATTAGTACATTCCCTGAGGACCCTGGGATAGATATCATCTGGTCCTGGTGCTTTGCTTGCACATACATTTCTTAGAAGATTTAGGACCTCCACGTCTTCTACTTGAATATCGTTGAGGGTTTTATTACCCCATGCAACACCCGTATATCGAATATCATTATCTCCATTAAAAACCGACGCGAAAAAGTCATTGAAAGTACTACACATGCCTACATTGCTCTCTACCCTAGAGCCTCCTATCGAGAGGGGGCCAACTGTCCCTTTACATTCATTATTGACGTATCGAAAAAATGATTTTGGGTCAGAGCCAATGTTATCTGCCAACCTAGATTCAACTTCCTTTTTACTATCCCTTATCGCTTTCTTCAGCAGTCTTCTTTTATCAGTAAAGATTGATAGGTCACCTCGTCCACTTTTATACTCTCTGAATGCTCTTTTCTTTTCAAGATAAAGGTTCCGCACGCTATCCGTGAACCATAGAGGGTGCGATGTACAAACACGCTTTTTTCGAACAAAGGGTATGACGTCATGCAGAACAGAGGACAGCTTCGTACTAAATTCTTCCCATTGACTTACCACCCCTACTGATTCCAACTGGTCTTTGAAAACTTCCGCTAACCTTCTTCTCAAAACATCAAAGTTAGTTCTCCGAAAACAAGGAACCAGTCTTTTGTTATCAATCTTACCCGAGGAAAAGTTACAGTGAAATCTGACGATACGATGATCACTGGAAGAAAACTCTTCCCCCACCGAAACATGTTCAACTAGATTCTCAGAACTAGTAAGAACTAAATCCAAAATAGCAGTACCCCTAGTGGCTTCTGATACATGGTGATATAAAAAATTTTCGAGCACCAACTGAAGAAAGTATCTCTCATACTGATTTCCAGATGAAAGGTCCTCCCACTCAATACCTGGGTAATTGAAATCCCCTAGTATGAGAACCCTCTTTCACTTACACATGTAGGAAATTTCATCATGCAATTTGGTGATGTAGTTTTGATCCCTATTCGGTGGATTCAATTGGTGGTGTTGATTGCGTTTTTAATTGGGTTGCTGTTTTTTTTTTTAATATATGACATCCATATTTTTATGGGCATCTTTTTATCAGCCACCTCGTTGGGCATTTTGCCTGTTGTGGCGTTGTATTTGTATTTGATTTTAGCAAACCCCAACAATAAGTTTATGACGTCTTTTGTTCTCAAGCTCAACCCATACAGTTTCAATATCACTTCTCTTTACGTTACACTCTCTAGCATTCAAACAGGATTTCACGTATATCAACACTCCACACCCTTTCCTATCAGATCTATTTCTCAAAAAAGTATCGTATTCTGAGATGTGTAAGAAAGATTCAGCCCCATCGTTTGCCCAAGATTCTGTAATGGCTATAAGATCCAAGTCCTCCACAACTATCATAGTTTCTAAAAAATCTTTCTTATTACCCAAGCTCCTGGCATTTATTAACACACATTTTAATTTGCCCGGTGATTTAGTGTCAATCGAGAAGCCATCCAAGTCAGAGGTGGGTAATTCCCCGTCAGTACTGTTGTGATTATCTAACCCGCATTCCCGACTACGTGGTCTGGGAGTAAAAAACCTGACCTAAGACTATCGTAAACCTCCCAGATCCCCCCCCCTTATTTAGATGGATCCCATCCGAACGAAGCCACCTATCGGTAAATGCGGGAAGCTCCAAGAACGTGACCCCAAGAGAGGAGCAAATGTCCTTCAGGCCTATATTGAATTGGTGGATTCTACTCCGGATAATAGTAAATCCCGGTACTCTGACAGCGACTCACTAATATTCGCTCCTACCTGATTTGTGCCCACCCACAGAATCACCCGCAAGGGCAACTTTCGGCGATGAAAAACGTCTCGAACGTTGCCAATCTTCCCCCCAGGAAGACAACAGCGCTCGAAACCCCGAAAATCCCTACACACTCGGTTCCCAAGTTCCCTAACCATAGAATCGCCGATGATTAAACCCCTATCACTATCCCCCTCTACCTCATCCACGACCACCCATTCGCCCTCTAAACTGTCGTTGTTCGTGGAGATTGCTTCTTCATCAACAGGTGGCTCGACGACCAGAGGCTCCGTTATAACCGGGCCCTCTAGCACCCTAACTTTTTCCCGTAAAGCTTCGACCTCGAGTTCCAGCCTTTTCCTATCCAAGCACCCTTTACAATTGAAACTATCAGCTATTATACCCCTAGACCAGGGAAACCTCCCGTCGCAAGCTCTGCACAACACTAGTCGAGGTTGAGGCATACTAACACTATTGCTAAAGCTAGATAATAATACTTAAAAATAGGAAAATGAGAAACGTTAACTGGAAATTAAAATAATGTAAAATACATTACTATGCAAAATATACGTAGATTATACGAAAAAATTACGTAGAATAGAATGCTCAGCACTAAATCACGAAGAATAAAATAAATATGTATATAAAGAATACAACACCCTCTAAAAAAAAGTATTAAGCTACGAAGTACAATTTATACTTATTAGAATTAGCTAACTATCTCAAATCACTAACACTACAACAATAGGCCCAAATGGAAGGAAAAACAAAGTTATTGAGAGTACCCAGGAAAAAATATACACTGTTTGCTAACACTAACGTCCAAAAACCTACGAATTTATATCAAAGAAGCGAGAAAACACAAACCTGGCGAAAAAACAATGAAATGCGAACAAGAAAAATAAATTCAAGTCGATCGAAAATACACAACGAAAATTTAAAAAAAATGAGAGCAATATAATAAAAAAAAAACCACTTATCTCGCAATCCAACGTGCGCTAAAAAAGAAAAAGAAAAACACCGCAGAATATGACCCAAAAAATAAACAACACGCTAAGTAAAACCCACGAGAACGAAGAAAAACTTAAAATGGCGCACTGACGTAACGGTTTCGGATAAAATTTCTTCTATTGGTCGGTGAGCGGAGCGCGATAAAAGCCCGTCCGTTCCCAACGACGGCGAAGACGACAATTTTTGAAAACTATGCACTATCACCGTATAACAGTACAATATATTGTCGTACAAATATAGAAGACTATAATTTCCTCTCCCATTCTCTACGTATCAGAGCGCTATTGACCCACCTTTAAGAAAAACTCTTCCAGAACCTCTTTTGTGCCCCAAAATCTTGGGTTTTTTAAGGTTCAAAAGCTCATAGCACTTTTCCACCTTTTTCTAGTCTTTGACACTGCCCTATACACAAGATAATAGCTCTTGCCACGGCACCTGCAGATAACGTGGCATTTCTAGGCACTATGAATCTAGCTAAGTCCCCCATACGTAAAGTAGTATTTCTAGGAGCTCAAGCTCTACCTAAGGCACCCAAAGAAAAGGCGGTACTTCTTGGAGCTTGAATCCTAGCCATTACTACATAGGTTCAGTGGTCTGTGCATAATAGGTTCCCGTGCCTAATTTCTTCAAAAGGTGCCTTAGTCAATGCTCTTGGTGGCCCTTCAGAACAGAATGAGCTTTCGTGAACTCCATATCCTCATAGGGGTCATTCAAGTACTACGTCAGCATCGATGAGAGGGAGGGGGTTTCCGATTTGCTGACTTTTGATGACAAGGGGGAGGGCGGGGGTTTGGATGATGCTTACGTAATCAACCACCCTTTATAAGATATGAAATATTCTTAAAGGCATCTTATTCGGAGCGCCAAAAACGGAAAAAAACCCCTTGAGAACGGGTACTCTAAAATAATTCAGAGAAAATATTGGATAATCGACCAGTAGAAGACAAACAATATTCTTGTTGGTTCCTTTTTTTTTTTTTCCTATTCTCGCACACAAGTCCTTCAGACAACAACAGTCAAGATGACTTCCTGGGAATTGGTATTCCCAAAACTCCCAAGACCTACATGAGGATTTTTATGAGGGTCTTCCTTCAAAGATTCGGAAGTATTAAATTGTTCCTTTGCATTCTGTGCCGCCACCAGATTCTCCCATGCTACAGATTCGTTACCACAAATGGAACCTCGTTTACACAACTTCAAGAGGCCACGTCGAAACGTCGTATAAGAATGAAAATCGTACAATTGAAACTTCTTTGAAAATGACCCCCCCCCCCCCCCATCAGATAGACCTCACAGAAAATGAAAATATCACAAAAATTCAATGGTTTCAATTGCATTTTGTTTGTTATATAATAATAATTCTTGAGAAAAATTAGCCACAATATTAAATTTTTCAAAACAATATTATAAATTACTTAAATAACTAATTCGCATTTCATCACCGCTGCTTAAATCCTGAGTATTCTTATATTGTTCTAATGAAGATTTGAGGAAAAAAAAACGTAACCTTTCACTTTTTTTGAAAATGTTTTGTTTTCCATATCTGAGCAAAGCAGCCAATAGTTGGACATCGAGTCCAACTCTCTAAAAGTTGTCTAAAAGAGAAGAACCGAAATACTGGATATCAGTGTTTCTCAAAGTCTCTCAGGATCATTGCCAACCTTTGTCAAGGGCGTCGCGGTAAGCTGTCGACATTGCTGATTGCCTATTCAGTGCTTTAAAGGGGTGTTTTTTCGACTATTCTGAGTAGGGCTGTAACCAGAGAGGAACTTGGAAGTTCTGGGGAACCGGGCGCCGGGGGCGAAAATTTCACTTTTTAACTTCTCCCCAACATTAAAAGAGGGGGGGGGGGCTTCTTAATGCGTGTTTGCCTCGGCTGACCAAGCATCTGGTTGCGGCCTCTGATACCGTACGTCTGTCAACAATCAATCAATTAGTCGATCATGAAAATTTAGGGCTTTTGAGGTGGCAATATGCAATAAAAAACAATTACAGTGATACATTTTTGTAATCCACAATAATTAATTACATCGTTTCAATGTATAGAAATGATCATTCCCGGAAGAAGGTCTCGAGAAAGGCATTGACATTGGCCTGCGTTTTTTTTTCTTCCAATTATTCTTTTGTTTAATGTTGAAAGAAAAGCGTAAGGGAAATTTCCTACGAGTGACATCATTCTATGAGGGTGTCACCGAAAATGTCAATATTCCCACCCCTAGTAATAACACACAATCACTCTCAATGTCTAATCAGTGTTGGTCATGTAACATCCCATGACAAGCAAACATTTAGCATGCTCCAGGAAAACAAAATGGTCAATTGCTAAAACTGACCGTCCTTTCACTTTCGTGTTTTTGCTCAAGTTGGAATTTTTCGCTCCTCTGAGGCCACGATATCAGTTTGTGCTCTTTCTTTCATCACAAGGGAAGTGATCCAGCGATTTAGCTGTAGGCTGTAGTTTCGTAGTGTTCTTATTTGTTTGAAGCCTCAGCTCGTTTTCTTTTACTCTGTTGAAGTTTAAGAATAAATAGTTTTTGTTCATATTCACTATAGCTGGTGCTGGTTTGGCACCCTGGACCGGGGGGGGGGGGGTTTATATTCACCCTTTCTCTTACTTTGACCACTCGTTCCACATTTCATACCAAAATTCACACTCAACCCATGACCAAGTACAGTGAGTAGTATTTTTTCCTCTTGTTCAATATTGTTCCTATTTTGTTATAAATATTATTTATCGTTAACGACAATTTCCTCCAAGGTAGTAACTACGATTTTTATGAGGAGGGGCAAACATGATTTTGTCACCCTCTCCACTTGAATTCTGATGATATTATAATGGTATTTTTGTTCTTCACTGTTATTTGCCCCCCCCCCTAAAGTTTGGCGCCTAGGGCAGTTGCCCCTCCCCAGTTCCGGCCTTGATTTCATCTATTCTTTTTACTAGTTTCTTGTTCTTTTGACAATTTCTTGCATTTCGTGAATTTTAATGTGAATACTTGAACGAGAAATAAACCCTTAAACGAGGGATCTCTAAATGTGCCACGGATCGTTTAAGTGTTCTGTAACTGTGTCACGGGTTACTTAGGTGATCTTTGAGACTTACCTCCGTGATCTGAAAATGTACCACGGGCCACTTAAATGCTCTGGAATTTTGCCACTGGTCATTTAAGCGATTTGTAAATGTGCCGTTTAGTTCATTTTTACAAAATTAGGTTTGAGGTTGCAAGCCACATCAGATAAACTTCAGGGCCACATTTGGTCCGCGGATCAAGGGTTTACCATTTTTTGTTTATATGCCGTTGGCAGAGAGGAAATAATTTCCTGGAGAAATATATTGAGAAAAAGTCACTAAAAAAATAAAAAATACCTGTGGAGAGAGTACTCTTCCTCACACACACACATTACCTTTTCTTTTTTTCAGAATCGACAGTCATCTGTTGGGTCAGATGGTGTCAAATTGCGATAAGATCCCAGCTGTGGGTGTATACTACCCTTTCTCACAATTACATAGAAACAGCATATCTCACTTTGTGTACGTATGTAGAATCTTCTAACCCAGAATTCGCCCCTCTGCACATTGCGATTGGTGACAAATATAGTGGAAATTTGTTGGAAGTGTTTAGTCTCCCAGAGCGTTTTTTCCGTTTGCATAACAATATTCGATAATTTAAAGTATTTATTGCTAAAGTCTCTTGAACAGCAATGTCCGATGTCATGGCCTTTGCAAGGGTGGAGATGGCAGAGCACGAATAGTGTTGCACGAATAGTGGAGTAGTGATGACAGAGCACCAGCCCCGGGAACTAAGACGATTATCAATTTTTTCATTCCATAAATTTACTACACAGGATCCCCATAAGAAGTCCGATCTGGAAACCCACCAAAGATTCCAGCCCTGGGTACCTGTTGTAGGATGTGTGGGGGGGGGAAGGGCATGTCGGATATAGCGAAGCATGTTGCGTGTTCTGATTCATGTTCTATTACAGCTAAAGTGTTGAAAAAATATCTTAGGGAGAATGAAGGTGCACTGATACGTAGAAAACTGTTTAGGACACAAGTTTAATTTAGACAAAAAAAAGTAAGAACGGCTTGTGGCTAAAAATTTTTATTTTAAAAATCCTGACGGGAAAGTTAAAGAACGATAATTTAATGACGTTGGAAACTTTAATTTTCTTGGATGCTTGGGGGTGACGTCAGACTTGGGGAAAACTGACATTAAAAAAAAGTTTAATTTAAGAACGATTTGCATCGTAATGGCTAAGAAAACTTCAATTTTTTATTTTAAAATAATTTAAACCCTCATCAAACTTTGAAAAAGTAAGTAACGATATTTTGGGATGCAAACAGTACTTTAAGAAAGATCCGTCTAAATCCTATCACGGAAGGTTGCGACGTCAGACTCGGGAAAATTGATATAAAAAAGTTTAATTTAAAAACGACCCCTCGTAGACATAAAAAACTTTAATTTGGGAAAGGACCCTAAAAAAACAGTAAAGATCACAGCGCCATCTAGCGAGCCTTACCCTTATCGCATGGGAGCAAAGGGGAGCACCCCATTGTGTCCCAATATCGCTAAATCTCCCTTACTGATGTCAGTTTCCCGAAGCTCAACCAAATATTTTTTGAGTGCCTCAAAATTTTTTTATTTTGTTGGCTACAATTTCTCACTGACTGACTGAGGCAGATGCATTTTCTCAGGACATGCGGAGTCTATTAACTTTTATAAGCTTCTCTACAATTTCTTAGTTTTCAAAAGACAACCTTTTTTTTATCTTTCTTTTCTTTCAGCAAATCACGAATGTTAATGTTGTAACTAGAGTGTAGAATGTTACTCCACAAAACGCCAAAGTTTATCAAACAATTCATTAATTAATTAAGTTTTATATTTTGAAATTTATTTTTCTCTCTGAATTTCGTGCAATTCTCTTCTGGTTTGCTTTTTTTTCCAGCTAATAGTTTGCCAGTAATACTGAATAGTTTTGCCAATAGACCACATCACATTAGTTGTGAATTTTTATGAAAAAACTTCCTTGAAAGGAAAATTTTTGAGAGAAATTTCGCTCGTCGAGATCGTCATCACTTACTTCCGATGATTGCGCAAGAAAATCTGCAACTGTTACTCCCATAACTCCCACAGTAGTATAAGTTTGTGAAATCAATCATGTGACCTGTGTGTTTAAATAGGTTTTGTGTTTGTGTTGAAATCACTTTTTTTTTGTCAAATCAGAAATAATTTTTTTTTACATTAAACACAATTTCGGCAATCGAAACTAATATAAAAAAAATACAATAGTTTTTTCATCTTATCGCAGGGATGCGGCCCACGGGTCAGCTGTTGGCCACCCCTGTCCTAGCTCATAAAATACGAATTTAGGTTGCTTTTTGTTCGGAGTATGTAAGAAAATTATGGAACTAATCGACAATTTGGAAAGATCAAACTATCCATTCACACAAGTTTTGTGGAATAAGTTGATAATCTTAAAATCTTTGAGCGTTGAATTTTTTTTTTTTTTTTTGTGACAAATTATCATGGTGAATTTTGAAGAACACAATATTATGCTAAAAAAAAAAGCAGCAGATAGTTATTTAAATAAATTGACTATATACTTGACATCTAACGCAATGAAAGAATCCTACCAGCATATAGATATTTTGGCCACATGAAGCCGCAACAATATGTACAAAATTCACACCTACACGACTTCAAATGAGAAAAAAAAAAATGTTGGTACTTTAAAGTAAGGTAAAGTTGTTGAACTTCTCTCACACGCACAAAAGGACAGCTATTAATTTAATATTAAAAACATGCAACAGTCAAAAGAAGCCGTAATTATACTTAGAAAAAAATCTCTTTTATCAAACAAATGCGAAATTTTTTATTGCTTGCTTTATTGTTTGCTTGCAAATTAATACAAAATAAATTTTAAAATAAAATTTTTTGAGAAATTTCGTTTTTTTATTTGCGAAATATAGTATCTATGAGAAGGAAATTTGGTATTATAGTTTTCTAGAATAAGTATGTAAATTGGAAGCAGGTAGACCATATCCAGCTGGCAGTGTTATACGAAAACAATAATTTTGAAGATTAAATCCCCCTCCAAAATTTGGAGGAATAAAATTTTGTGTGTTGCGTGAATAAAACGCATCTAGAGATTTTATTTTTAATATTTTTTATTTTATTTTTATTTTATGGATGCGTATTGGCAAACACATCCAGCTAGGTAGGGGGGGTCCATAATGTTCTTAAGATGGTCCTGACCACAGTTCTGTATAGTCACCCAGTTGGTCATCGAAAAACAAAAAGAAAGAGGCGAGAAGATAGTAGGAGAAGGAAATAGGGAGAAGCG
Organism: Pholcus phalangioides; assembly: GCF_987345545.1. Classification (NCBI taxonomy): domain Eukaryota; kingdom Metazoa; phylum Arthropoda; class Arachnida; order Araneae; family Pholcidae; genus Pholcus; species Pholcus phalangioides. The sequence continues at coordinate 123,566 of NW_028301612.1, read as the reverse complement.
CAGAGGACGCAAACACGACATCTGGTTCTCCGTAGAACAAAAAAAAAAAAAATCTGCGTGAGAATCTCGTACGATAGAAGTGAAACTTCTAGGTTTGACATGACTAGACTCATCTCAATTGAATTTAATTTTAGTTATTTAAAATTGAATTTAGACATTTTAAATTCAATTAAATGCCGTAATAATCCCATAGCAAATCACGCGTGTGGAGATTTTGTTCACTAAACATTTCTGACGATCCAGAATCGGAGGGGGGGGGGGGGTGCTTTTTATCGAGACTTAATTCTAGTACAGGAGTGAGAAGAGTAAGAAAAAATAAAAACCAAATTAAAGATGAAAGAGGGGGAAAAAAATTGTAACAGATGTGACAAGCCGGAATTGAACTCGTAATCTCTGGATTGCTAGTCCTACGCTCTTTGGGGCCATTCAAGTATTACGTCAACAGATTTTTGACGACTTGTCAACAAAACTCTGACTCCTCTTTCCCCTTGTCAACAAAATTTCGTCAGCTTTGCTCTCTACAACCTAACGCACATCGGGATCAGAGACGTACACAGGTTGGGAGCACAAGCCTTCCTCATGCGCCCATCCCCCAGACGATCGGAAAATTATTTTTTAATGCAAAAATATTAAAAAAAATTAAAATATTGGAAGAAAATACATTGATATGTTATTGTAATAAATTTCTGTTAATTTCAATGTTATTTAAAGAATAAGAACTCAAAATTCCTCCTTAAGAAATGCATTGCGACCTACCCCTTAAGCCATCTACCGTCTATAGACGAAAGGGGCAAGAACGAATATTCTAATAAGTGTAATTTTAATGTTGTAAGGGCTAACTCGTTAAGGCGAGATTTTTTTAAAGGGTGAAACCGGTTCGAAGTTAGGAAACCACATAAAACAAACTATCAGGATCGATATTGAGGCCTCGTAATGCGAGTCCAACGAAACCGCCTGTAACTTGAAAACTGTTATTGTCGGCCTTGTCTGACTGGAATTGTGGAAAACGCTGCAATTTTAACGAGAGTCTCGCCGTAGAGTTGAACGGGTTGAACATTGTCAGAACACGCATGTGTGATAGAGAGGAGGCGATTTAGCCCAGTAAAGTGTGCTTTGGGCAGTTACGTTTGGCAACTCATCTCCAAACATATACTATATATAATATAAGTAGAGCTATATTATTGTGTCAACTTGATGCAGCTGAATCACATTTGGATTAAATCGGAAAAAAATTAAAGCATTTTTTAATAAATCAATGAATGATAATTTGTTGTACAGAGACGGTCCCCGTATTCCCGCCTCACCACGTTCGCTGTTTGGAAACAACCCCCAAGCCCCGTGCATCTGGTGATTGATGGTGATATAATGAATCACATTTAACCTCTGTGTAACGGTTTAAAAAAAATTAAATGTAATGAAAAAATTAAATTTTATTAAAATGAAAAAAAAATTAAATATATATAAATTTAAGATCACACACACATTAAAAAAAAACGAAGCTGGTGATGAGGGAAAAAATTGTTAGCCACGTTTGAGGAAATCCAACCCACAATCTTCACTAAATGTCTCCCACGCTCTAACCACTGTACCAATTGCGGATATCGGTTTCTGGTAGAATCAAGTATATTCATCATTAAACGTCATCAGGAAATATGTTAGCGCCAATCAACAGTATCCAGAAAAGCGCGCAGATCGCGTTCTGACAATGTTTAACATTCACAACACTGAAGCGAGACGCTTTACAATTTTAGACCAACTGGACGAGATTTGCTGGGATACGGTCGTTTACCATGCGTTCAGAACTCTATCCATGGTAGGTAGTGCCGGAGTCATTATAAATTGGTTCTTTCTTTATTCTGATATTGACCACGGAACGGAGAAAGTCTCGTGGCAAATGTTTAAGTTCGAGTTGGACATGAACTGGGGTATTTGCTCCGCCTAGTCGTTCTAAAGATAGCAGCTTTATTCCACTTCTGTTGGTCGAGGCTGAAAATAAGTTTCAATTCTGTTTATCAGAACGACGACCACTTTCACATTTTTTTTTCCTTTTTGCTTCCATTGTTGATTTCAACAATGTGTTTTTAAACGTTGCAGCAATACTTACCGAATGTTGGAAGCCTGAAATGTAACAATAACAGGCCTAGAAGTGAAAATTTGAAAAAAAGTAGGAAAAATAGGAACACCATTGACAAAAAAATAAAAAAAAAATTGGAGGGAAAAAATGGAATTACCAAATTATCATACCATATAAAAATGTTGCGCATTGAGATTCAACCCTTATATACTTTAATTATAGTATTATCTATAGATATTTTAAAAAACTAAAGTTCTAACGAATTTAAAAATCTTTCATTTTCACAGAATGTGGTATCGAAAACAATGTAAATAAAAAAGCAAAACTAAAAAGAAATTAATCAAATTTCTACTGTTACTTGAAAAATTCAACTATTGATCGTGATCCATTCCCCCCCCCCTCCCCGTTCTTTTCGAAGAAAGAAAAAAACGGGGTGTAATGTGATAGGCCTCCTCGTGAAAAACTCTGGGAACTCTCGCACTCTGGGTAACGCCCAATCTATCACACGTCAGTGTCATCGCATTTTTGTGCTCATATCTTTCACTTTCAATAGCCCAGATTACATGTATATTTCCACACATCTTACAGTACTTGTCTTAAGTCTCGTTTTGTCCTGTTCTCGTCTTTAATGTATCACCCCTCATTGTGGGCTCCGTTTAGGCGAGGAGGGGTCCTCCCAGACGGGGCGTTGCTTCTAGCGTATGCTCTGTCTGGGACGCTGTCTACCTGCGTGTTTGCCGTGCGTGGAGACCCGTAAGGCTGGAGATGGGGATCCTGGTTAGCCTGATGCGCTAGCTTTGGCCTCCGATTCAGCCGAAACGGGAGGCTTGGATTAGCCCCGTCCAGGTCAATCGGCTGTGGTCGCCTCGGTGGCTGAAGGGGTTACACTACTGGGCAGGTAGAGGGGCCGGGCCTGCCGGACGTCGTTGAGGTTTGTTGGTGCTGCTTCACGACGATCTTGGATCTTGAACGCGTCTGCTCGCCTGATTTGGTGGTGTATAGCTCTCACCTAACCTGGCGTTGCTACTAACCTTCATCGGTTATGTGTGCGCGTCCCCTCGTAGGGCTCCATGGTGGGCATGGTGGGTGAGAGTGGAACAACACCCATTTAAAATGGGAAAAAATCAAAACGCACCAAAACGTCAAAAAAACTGCTTCAAACCAAACACACGTCACTGTAACTGCTACAAATTAATAAACTGTCTCATTTTTCTTTCTGCACTCTTCGGATACCGAGAAACAGCTGGCCAAAGTATCACCATTTCTAATAGATAAAGCTCTCTATGGCACAGTAGGTACCTTGAAATCAGTGAAGGCCCTTCGTTCAGGAGACCTTCTCATCGAAACTAACACACCCAAACAAGCCGAACTCATTCAAAAGCTCACATCTCTCGGAGACATTCCAATAACAGTCAAAATCCATCCCACGTTGAATTATTCACGTGGTGCCATTTCAGATAATAACTTAATTAACATGGATGAAGAAGAACTAACACAAGAGCTGGCGTCTCAAGGCGTAACATCTGCCAAACATATTATGAGCCGCAAAGATGGCAATCCAGCTCCCACACGAAACATAATTCTCACATTCTCATCACCAACATTGCCGAAAGATATCAATATAGGTTATTATAACCTCAAATCCGGCCATACATTCCTAACCCTGTTCGATGCTTTAACAGCCAAAAATACGGTCACTCACGAACGGCGTGCCGCAGTCAACCCACCTGCGGAAAATGCGGTGAGAAGGACAACATTTCGGACAACTGCACTAATTTACCATTCAAGTGCGTCAATTGCGGTGGCGACCACGCATTTGACAGAAAGTGTCCGAAATGGAATGAAGAAAAAGAGATCCAGAAGATCAAGGTCCTTAATAAAATCTCATATTGAAGCACGCCGTCGTATAATCCATAACCAAACTCCAATAGCTAGTAGATCATACTCTAATATGCTAACAAATCCATCATCAGCTAATATGACTAACAATGTCGCCAAAGCATCCGTAACAACTCAGACTGAACCAATAGCTGATACATCAACTCAAACATCATCATCTAACCAACCGTGTAATAGTTGTGGCTGCTGTTGCTCTGCTGGATTCCGGAGGGAGTCCACTACCTCCGAAGAAGAGGCAGGAAAAGCAACAGCGCACACATTCAAAAAACCTACTGGTACTAAACCCAAGATTAATTCTGGAAATAAATCTAAAAAGACCGGATATTCAAGAAAAGCAATACAGACAGCAATAAAATGTCCCACCCTCAAGAATGTGTCACTAATTGATGACAAGTCAATTGGTGACATGGATCTTGATAATCCATCAGAATCTGGTGGTACTCGCCGGAAACTAGACCGGAATAGATTTAAAGACCTCGAACCGTCTACTTCTACCCAATTTATGGCCAACATAATTCAATGGAACATTCGTGGTCTTAGATCCAATTATGAAGATCTCAAGGATTTGATCAATCACTATCATCCTGTTTGCGTGGCACTCCAGGAAACTTTTACGAAGCCCTCGGAGACATGGAACATCAGGCGACATTCCCTATTCCGTATCGATTACGATGACGGGAGTAGAGCTTGCCGCGGTGTTGCTCTGCTGGTTGCGAACGAATCTGCAAGCCATCGCGGTAGAAATCTCTACAGGCCTAAGGGTTACCATCTGTTCCATTTATTTGCCACCAAATGACACCATCTTACAGAGAGATCTAGAAGATCTGATTGATCAATTACCTCCACCATTTTTTCTTCTTGGAGACTTCAATGCACATAATATGATTTGGGGTTCTAACAGCAACACGCCTCGTGGGGAAATGGTTGAACGGCTGTTAGACGATATCGATCTCTCCATCATGAATGATGGCAGTTTCACTCATTTCCATGCCGCAAACAATAGTTTCACAGCAATAGATTGATCATTATGCTCACCATCACTCTTGCCCAACTGGTCCTGGTCGATTGATCCGGACCTGAACGGGAGCAATCATTTTCCTCTAGTGGTTAAGTGCCTTGATCGAAGCCACAGCATACCTGAGGGTCCTCCTCGGTGGAAGCTTGTGGCCGCCCGATGGGCAGACTTCACGGTCAAGGCAGAAATCACGGAGGATATGGTTTCGCAACCCGATGTCGACCACTGTGTCGACCTTGTGACCAGTTGTATCATCTCTGCAGCAAATGAAACAATACCCAAAGTCTCCTCGAAACTTCCTAAATTTCCAAAACCTTGGTGGAACCACGGATGTAATCTTACGATTAAAGCACAAAAAAAAAGCATGGAGTAGGTTTCGGCGGTATCCTACCCATGAAAACAAGTTGGCATTTTTAAAAGCAAAGGCGATAGCGAGAAGAACCAGGCGCCAGTCTCAACGTGAGTCCTGGCAAAAGTTTACCACGGGAATCAATTCATCTACTTCATCTAAAGTCATTTGGGACCGGATCCGAAAAATAAATGGTCATTATCAGTCTCATCCGATCACTATTTTAAACACCAATGGCACTATCATCAGCGATGTGAGGGATATTGCGGACACCATCGCCGCCCATTTCGCCGCTGTTTCCAGCGATGCGAACTATCCCCCATCGTTTCATCCCATTAAATCATCGGCCGAACGTACATCGTACACCTTCCGGCCTTTTACACCGGAGGGGTACAATTCATTGTTCACCCTTCATGAACTGACGACGGCCTTGCAGCGAAGTCCTGACTCAGCTGTAGGGCCCGATGCCATTCATTATTCCATGATTCGGCATCTCTCATCTGAATCATTCTCACATTTACTCATATTATTTAATCGGATCTGGGTCAGTCACTCATTTCCTGACACCTGGCGAGCAGCCATTCTTCTTGCATTCCCGAAGCCTGGCAAAAATCCTCAGCAACCTAACAGTTACAGACCTATTGCTTTGACCAGTTGTCTATGTAAGCTCATGGAACGCATGGTCAACTATCGCCTTATGCACTACCTTGAGGTTAACAATATTTTATCTAAACATCAAAGCGGCTTTAGACGGTTCAGGTCCACAACATGCAATATGTTACGCCTTGAGACATCAAATCAATTAGACAAGCATTTGTAAAGAGGGAGCATATGATAGCTATATTTTTCGATATAGAAAAGGCCTAGGATCGTACATGGAGGCACGGAATTCTTTCCGACCTCTATAATTGCGGCTTGCGGGGCAACTTGCCCATTTTCATTAAGAACTTTCTTGCTCGCCGCATCTTCCAAGTACGGATCGGAAGCACGTTATCAGCTCCTCAAATTCAAGATCAAGATGTACCTCAAGGTAGCATTTTAAGTGTTACACTTTTTATTTTAAGACTCAACGGGTTGTTGAACCAACTCCCGTTGTCTGTCACTGGCGCACTCTACGTGGATGATCTGTTGATATCATATCAATCAGTGAATATGAGGTCAACCGAGAGACAATTGCAAACCGCTCTCAACAAGATCAGCAAGTGGGCTCATGATAATGGCTTCTCTTTCTCCGACGACAAGACTGTCGCTGTGCACTTTTGTCGGCGTCGAGACATTCATGATGACCCACAATTGTTCCTAAACAATAGTCAAATACCAATAGTAGAAAATACTAAATTCCTCGGCATCACATTCGACAATAAACTCACTTTCAAACCTCAAATTGCGCAACTAAGAGCTCGTTGCATGAAGACGATGAATCTCTTGAAGGTCATCTCTTCTACATCGTGGGGAGCTGACCGTAAGTCGCGCCTTCACTTATATAAAGCTTTAATAAGATCGAAGCTTGACTACGGCTCCATTGTATACGGGTCGGCACCTCGGAGCTATCTGAGTGTGCTCGACCCAGTCCACCATCTCGCCCTACGGATTTGTTCTGGAGCTTTTCGGACGTCTCCAATGGAGAGCCTGTATGTCGTATGCAACGAGCCATCACTGACATCAAGACGTCGACAACTTTCTTTGAAATATCATATAAAAATGAAGTCTTTGCCAGGTCATCCACTTCATCGTGTCATTTTTAATCCCTCATTTGATAGACTTTTTGCTGCTCGACCTTCATGTGTTCCATCTTACGGTCTTCGTATGAGGGCACTTGTAGAAGAAATACATATAGACATCAGTCGTGTGGCCCTAGTTGCTTGGCAACTGGCACCATGGGAGCAGGCTCTGCCAAATGTCTCTCTATCATTATCATCATACTCTAGAGCCACCACAACAGATGTCATGTATCGACAGATATTTATAGGCACAGGGGTAGGTACAACAAGTACTTCCCCATATATACCGACGGCTCTATATGCGGTTGTGCCTACATCTGCTGTGAGGAGACATCTTTCAAACTTCCCGACACATTCACTATATATTCGGTAGAACTGTACGCAATTCTTCAGGCTCTACGTCATATACGACGCAAACGCCACCGACGATGCATCATTTATAGCGACTCTCTCAGCTCATTGCAAGCACTGTGTTCTTTTACTTTTCACATTCATCCATTTATCCATGCCATTTTTCATGAACTGCATCATCTCATTCATCACGGTACCACAGTAAAATTTTACTGGGTACTAAGTCATGTAGGAATACCGGGCAACGAAAAAGCAGACAACGCAGCTCGAACAACAACTAACATTGACAATAGCCTTCTGATTCCTGCCAGTGACCACTTCTCAATCCTCCGGGAAGTGATGCATCGGCACTGGCAGGATCATTGGAACAATCAAATTAATAATAAACTTCATGCCATCAAGCCCACACTTGGCCACTGGCGTTCGAGGTGCAGAGCTAACCGAAAGGAGGAAGTTCTGCTTGCCCGGTTACGCGTAGGACACAGTCGCATCACACAATCATATCTTTTACTACGAGAGAGTCAACCGCAGTGCCCTCATTGTCAAAGTCCATTTACCATTGTCCATGCTTTTACTTGTTCGCACCATCGTCATCATTTTACGACCGCTTTTGGTCAGAGTTATCTCTCGCTTCATGACATTTTAAATGACAATAGCGATGCATCTCGCATTTTTAAATTCATCAAAGCCATTGGTTTATACGACAAATTATAGTTTTTACAATTTTTGTCATTGTTTCATGTTGCTTTTTTATCATGCACAGTTTTAGTTTTTGACATGACAAAAGGACATTTTTCTTATTTTTATATTTGTTTTGGCGCAGTTTGACCAAATTGGTCCTCGCGCCAATAAATTTAAAATCCAATCCAATCCAAAAGAAAAAAACCTGTCTAGGTGCCATAGAAATGTAACCCATGCATGCTTAACCCATTGTCCACGGGCCGAATGTGGCCCCGGAGTCATCTGTTGTGGCTCACAACTTCAAAATTTATTATTTTGTAAAAATAAACCAAGTGACACTTCCAGATCGTTCAAGAGATATTACGGCACAGATTCAGGTCATCCAAGTGGCTCGCGTCACATTCACAGATCACCGCGGCACAGTTCCAGATTACCCAAGTTACCCCAGCTGCTGTTCCACTTCACTTAAATAACCTGTGGCATATTCCTAAATCACTTAAGTGACTCATGGCAGAGTTCCAGATCACTTAAGTACACGCGGCACGTTTACACGTCATTCAAGTGACCCGCGACACATCCCCTGATCAGTAAATATGTCACAGCATATTTACAGATCACCGCGGCACAGTTCCAGAGCACTCAACTGACCCATGAAGCTTACAAAAGATCATTCAAGTAACCTGCATCACAGTTTCACATTCTTTAAGTATACTGCGGCACATTCCCAGATCGTTTAGGTGACCCGCGGAAAATTTACAGATCACCGCAGCACAATTCCAGAGTACTCAATTGATACAGACATATTTACAGGTCAGCTTAAGTGGCCCGCGACACATTTCGAAATCAATGAAATGGCCCACATTCTACTGAATGTTGAACATCCTTGATACACACACGAACCTAGTTATGCCTTAAAACGCACATGCTAACCAATGGCCCTTGGAGTTATCTTATGTGGCCCAGGACAAATAACAAAACCACACAAGTGGCTCACGAACGATCATCAAATCATTTAAGTAGAACTCATTTCCAGATTACCTCCGTGGCAAGCGGCACATTTCCAGATCATTCACGCTGCCAACAGTATATATCCGGATCACCTAAGTGACCCCAAGCACATTTCCAAATCACTTGAGCGACTCGCGGTAAACCCCCAGTCACTTAAGTGGCTCGTAGTTGAGTTGAAGATTACTGTAAGGGGTTGGAGGCACATTTACATATTATTTGAGTGGCCCGCGGCACGCTTCGAGATCACTTGAGTGGCTCTCATCACACAGATCACCAAATGGTCTGCAATACATTAACACTTTAAGTGGCTCGATGCATTTTTTATAGATTATTTTAGTGGTGCTCTTGACGCATTATTAGACCACTCAGGTGGCCCGCTGCACACTTTCAGACCACCTGATTGACTCGCGGCACATTACAATTTAACTCAACCTTTTGAAGAGTGTGGGGCCACTTCACTTATTTGAAAACGTGTTGAGCACATACTTAAAATAAGGGGCCTTTCAAGTATTACGTCAGCAAATTTTTAGCGATTTTTGACACCCCCCCCCCCCGTTAGGGAAAGTCACCAAAACTATGATCCTTCCCCCTTTCAGCAAAATTTCGTCAGTGCTCTGCCCCCTACCTCCTAACGCATAGTGGTGGGATTAGAGATGTACGTGGGGCTCGTGGTCCTTTCCCTCCCAAAGACGATAAAAAATATTTTTTTTGAATGAAAATATTTTCATAAGATAATTTCGAAAGAAAATATCTTATTATAATGAATTTCTGTTAATTTCAATATTACATATTTGAAGGCTAAGAACTCAAAATTTATTTTTAAGAAATTCGTTGCGACCCTAGCCCTACCTCTAAGCCCATAGGTAACCCTTGACCCATGATAAACACTTGGCCTGTGCGGCCCAAATGTGGCCTGTCCCTCACAAACCTAGTTTTGTAAAAATTAACCAAGCGGCACATTCACAGATCGCTTAAGTGACCCGTGACACAATTCCAGGCCATTTAAGCGATTCGTGGCACATTTAGAGATGCCTTTAGTGACATGTGGCACAGTTTTAGAGCACTGGTGCACCAGTGCTCTAAAACTGTGCCACATGTCACTAAAGGCATCACTAAAGATGCACTTCTGCATCACTCAAGTTATCCGCAGCCCATTCCCAGATTACTTAAGTGATCCGCGGCATAATCACGGATCACTTGTATGACGCGCGGCACAGGACCAGAGCACTTGGATCCGCTAAGTATTTAGAGATCAGTAAAGTTGCTCTGTAGGGGACTCAATAGGGAGAATGTTAGTTCAGGTGCCCACAAACTAGTGAAAAGTTTTACTCGTTTTTGGCGCACCGAGTAAGATGCTATTAAGAATATTTCATATTTTTATAATGGGTGGGTGATGAAGTAACATCATCCCAACATTCCCTCAAAAGTCAGCAAATCGGAACACCCCCCCCCTTCCCGTAAAACCAGACGTGGCTCGGGCTGTCCCGTAAAACCGGGTTTTCCTAGGAGCAGGCTTTTTATGCCGCGCGCAACGTGAATCACCCAGCGCGACACGCCGTCCGCTCACCAATAAGAAAAGCACTGGTTTCCAACAGCGCGCAATACGCCTCACGACAACGCTTTACGTCGGGCGTGATTGGCGGATTGCTTCTGGAGGAGTTGAATGCGTCGTGTGCCGCGCGTTTCACCGATCTTCGTCATTTTTTATGTGTTCTCTTTCCTTTCCCTTCAAACCGAAGCATGCAGCCGATAGAGTAGCTGACGCCAGAGTCATATACTATTATATAGCCGTCCTGAGCTGATGCACCACGCTTGCAAAACCCAAATGCGTAGCGTGATTATGTAACACATTTCTGCTGAAGCGAAACGATCCAGTTCGGTTCACGTGGCGCGAAAAGCATAGTAGAAAAACCCGGCTTTGAACGCTCCTTACGAGATACCGGGAGATAAACTTATCGCGCCTCAATTTGTCACGGTACAAATTCGTCGCAGTGCCAATTCGTCGGGGTACAAGTTTGTCGCAGCTCCAATTCGTCGCAATACAAATTTGTCGCAGCTCCAATTCGTCGCGATACAAATTTGTCGCAGCTCCAATTCGTAGCTGTACGAGTTTGCCACCATGTCAATTCGTCGTGACGTCAATTTATATATTACAGCGCAGAATCAATTTGTCGAACCGTTGATTCTTCACTGTACATGTTCCACGCGAGCTTGTATGTAGGTTTATGTCTTACACGTGAAATAAAAACATGAACCAAAGTGTACACGCAGTTAACTGAAAAATAATTATTTTTTTGTCAATGCGGAAAGGTAATCAAAATTAAAATTACAATATCAATTACATTTAAAAATTTAACTGCGTATAAAAATTTAACTATGTTTGAAAATTCAAATATAAAAATTTGAAATGTTAAATAATTTATTTTTGCTGTGATAAAAAATTTCAATATCATGTGGGAAAATTTCGGTTTGTATGATATTCCCCAAATTACAGTGAGCCTATCTTTAATGGTAAATTTCTATCTGCCATATGGACTCGAGAGTTTCTCCCCACCCCCCTTCGAGAGTCACAAACATTTACTATTACAGTATCTCCATAAGAACCTGAAATGTTTAATTAATTAATAATTCAATTAAATTAATATTTAATTTTCACCGTATAAGCCACACTTCCCGCTTTTGTTGGGATTTCTATTTCTCACAGCGAAGGGAGTTGGGCACAGATCAAGGGTAGAAATATACAGTGCTTGTGAATGACGATTCGATGAAGTTTTCATAATGCCCATAGGATGAGCACCGACAAAGGCAATGTAATCACCAATAAGAAAGATGACTATGGGTCAGTCGCATAGATATAATATAACCATTAACCTTACGTTTATAATCAGTCACATATCTTTGGCTGGCTTGTCGGAATATTTTCACATAGTTTTCATTAGCGTCTAAGCTTTTGGTACAAGATTGGTGTGCTTGGTCTACATATTTCTGTTGGCAAAAACATGGAATGTTGCAAAATCGAACGTGGAAATGATACGTTGGTTTGCGTGTGTGTTTAAAAGTTTTTTCCCCCATAATTCATGTTCCGAAATTATAAAAACTTTTAATGCAATTCAAAATGAATTAGACTATTATAAATTTTCTTTATTTGAGTTTTTTTGTTGTATCATAAAATGGAGATACAGATTATACGGATGACAAAAAATAATGTAGTACTTTTTAAATTATATTGTTTGAATTCAATTTAAATTTCTCCTACGTATCGTTAAAAAAAGGAAAACTTTATGATAGTTTAAAATAGCATCACTTGTTATTCTATTAATCTACATCTGGATTTTTATTGCGATATTCACGTTAGATAGGTGTTTAAATAAAATGTTACTGAAACTGAAAATAAATAAAGGTTTAGATATTGTGGAGTGTTTATATGTACGATACGAATTGTTTTTAAAATTAAAATTATCCTAATAAATGTAGGCTATAATCAGAGGTGGATTTATAGTTTTCCCACCTGTGGGCTATTCAAACTTTGCCTCCCTTCTTCCTTTCTAATTCATGTTCTTGATCACCAATTACTCAATTTTGGTTACGCCTTTTCACTTGAACTTGTCATCTTGGGATAAAGCCCGCATACTCCCGCCCCACCCAGGAAATATACCTCTGAATATAATCCTTTATTGTCTGTTAATGTTAATTCACTTGTGTTTGCAAGAAGAAATTTTTACTAATCGTTGACTGGAGCTGTATGAGTGTCATGTACATGAAGTTACATACAATGGGCTAATTAAAAGTCTGATTTCATTCTTTTTATTCGAGAGTTGTTACTTTAGAGTTGAAAAAAAAATCAAAAATCGATTGACATTTGCAGTGGTGTCAGAGACAGAGATGCTGTTGGTGCCCAGCCAGGGTACTTTATAGAATGGGTATGAGCACCCAGAGAAATGATTCAGAAATCGAAATTTCCTACTTCAAGATCAAGACAAGAACCCACAAGTTCCAAAACTTCCGGCATCCTTGGCCAGTCAAAGGTGCCGACGTGAAGGAAAAATTGAGGAGCGGGGGGGGGGGAGGCTGAAAATCGCCATTCATTCCGTTTATAAGGGACTCAAACCCGTACTCAGCAGGCGAAATGGTGCATTGTATTGTATACACGTATTCATGAGTTATTGGAGTTAAGGGGGGAAGGGAGGGCTCAAATGGCATCAGCCCCCAGTTTCTGGTGCCTATGGTAGGAGTGTTTGAATATTATTTCGGTGTGATAATACTAAGTGATTTGAAATGTGTATTGCATTGCAAAAAAATAATTTGAAAATAATACTTTTCGCAGCTGTTACACATAAAACTTAGATACATTGCCATAAAAAATTCCTTAAAGATATATTCTCTGCATGGATACATTTAATAGTGAACTACGGAAATCGTGCTGGGGGGCCACATTGTTTCCCGGGTTTCAGCAAAAGGGAGTAATTATTTTTCCCGGGAGGGACAGAGCCTGGGTCTTGTCTGGTCTGTCGGTGGGGGGGGGGGCACATTGATCGCAATTTATTATCTCGATGTGCACCCCTCACTGCAAAAAATGGAAATCCCTACAGAAAGCGGGAAGCACGGATTATACGATGGAAACTAAATTTTCAAAATTTATTTGATCCCAATTTATTATTTGGGTGAGCTCCTCAACGCCACTCACTGCGAGAAATGAAAATCCCGAGAGAAATGCGGCTTATATGATAAAAATTAAATTTTAAAAATTTATTGGATCCCAATTTATTATCTTGGTGAACGTTCCAATGTTCCTCAATGACTTCAATGAATACTTTCCTTCATTTGTTAAAAATTAAAACAAATGGGAAGGGGGAACATTTCCAATAAATGAGAAAAAAAATTAGTTCCATTTTTTACGCCTAAAGCAACTACCCTATTTATAAGATCACAACAAACATATGAATTTTAAAGCAATTCAAATTTGTCGCGACGAATTGAGAATACAGCGACGAAATTTGTCGGCGAAAAATTTGTACCGCGATGAAATGAGCTTGCGACAAATTTGTACCGCGACGAAATGAGCCTGCGACAAATTTGTACCGTGACGAAACGAGTCTGCGACAAATTTGTACCGCGACGAGTTTGTGGCACGACGAATTGACGCTGCGACAAATTGAATGCGACGAATTGTCCCGCGACAAGTTGAGCGCGACAAATTGACCTAGACCCTGTGTGGACAGAGCCTACCCCCCCTTTTTGCCTTCTTATTTACGGCAACTGATCTCTCAAACAGATTCGCTTTTCCCACTGGACTTCAGTTTTTAGCACTTTGACTATTATACAGCGCGGGGGCGAAACGATACAGGTAAACTTGTCATCCCCTGCTCCGGGGAACTGAAAAAAAATTTATTTTTCCCCTCTCTTTTGGGGTCATTCAAGTATTACGTCAGCATCGGGGGAGGGGGGTTTGAAGGTTGCTGACTTCTGATGACAAGGGGGGAGGGGGGTTTGTAGGTTGCTTACGTCATCAACCACCCCTTTTTGAAGATATGAAATATTCTAAGCTGCTGACGAAATTTTGCTGAGGGGGGGAGTCGGTGTGTTGCTTACTTTTGCTGATAAGGGGGGGGGGTCGTCAAAAATGGCTGAAAATCTGCTTACGTAATACTTGAATGGCCCCTTTTCAGTAGCTAGTTGTGATGTGAATAAAACACGTCAAAAAGGGACGGAAAGCAGTGACATTTTGCGATTTCTCGGCATTTTCGTAGTGAGATATTGGCCGTAAACAAAAAGGAAGGGATAAAATAGGACAACTACGAGACGAAAGTAGGAAAATAGGAGGACATTTATAAAAAATAGGACATTTATAAAAAATAGGAAAAGTAGGAAAAATAGGAGCGCTGCGAGGTCTGCAATAAGCTGGAATGAAGCCTACATAAATATTTGAGCTCGAAATATATACGCTGGAAAATTACTCATCAACGTTTTCTATTTTCCAATTCCGTTTCACTAATACAGGTATCTTCTACTTATTGATCGCGAGCACTGCAAATAATAGGTTTATGAACCCTGTGCTGGTATTAAAAATGGGGGGGGGTTTAAATTTAGAATAAAATTTAAAGTATATTATAAATTTTTGATGGAGCTTCAATCAGAAATTGCCAGTAAGATCGTGGTTTTTATTGGGAGAGTAGAATAAATGAAGGCTGTGTGGAAAAGGTTGATGGTGTAACGCCTATCATGGTGGAATATTCTCTTGAGCCACAGTTTTAGATGATGATGCAGGAATTGAATTGGGTGGCGAGGATGAAAAAAGGTGCGGGAATAGAATCTTTTTCTTTTCCCGACTATGGATCTCCGGTGGATCGGGGTTTCTTATTAACGAAAGATGGCGAGACAATCTCACGTCGGTGGAAAGAGATGGCTGGGAGCATATCTGGTAAAGTGATGGAATGGTATGCTCCTCTTGTCCATCCACCGTCTCACCCTTTGGAAGCAGATCATACTCGTGTTAACTATAACTCTTAATGGAAGAGTTTATCAACTTTGCCCAAGAATATTAAGAAGACACCAACGAATAAGGCAAACAGGGCTGCAACTAGATGCTTAGTAACCCGGGGCAAACGCGAATTTTGACGCCCCCTTGTAATGTTGAAGGAGAGGTTTCAGAATGAAATTAGCGCCCCCTCGGGTCCAGCGCCCGGAGCACGAGACCCGCCTGCTCCCCCCTAGTTGCGGCCCTGAAGGCAAATACACGAAAATACAAAATTTTGTGTTTTCGTGTATTTGCCTTATTCGTTGGTGTCTTCTTAATATAACTCTTAATCGAAAGGTAAATTTCAAGCTTAAATTTTAAATAATTCATAAAACGTAGCTTATTCAAACCAAATTCAAGTAGGGGAGGGTACTTAGGTTGGCAGATTTCATGTCATCAGTACGAAACGAAATTGAATGTTCGATAGTCACATAACATGTTATTTAAATCAAATTGGATTTTTTTTCTTTCATACGTTAAAGGTCGATAAATCCGGTAAATCGCGAATTACTCAAAGCCGATCACAGTTAAAGTCTTTGGAATAAACTTTGAGTGTCCCTGTCTAAAAAAGAAAATATTCTACAAATTTGTGATGCTCAGATATCTAATTAAGTTTTGTTTCAGGAATTTCAATTGTTTGCTTATTATAAATACCAATAAATTGCTTTATAATTAATAATTAATGATAATAGTAACTAATTCATGAATCAATTAAAGTGTGCTGTGGAAGTTAAAGAGCGAAGCGAAAACTTGGAATTGGTTGAAACAGGTTGAAAACGCTGTAGAATCTACAATCTAAAGAAGGAAAATGCATATGCATTCAGAGGAAATCAAACAAATAACAAAAACTAGCTGATACCCGGCGACGTTGCCCGTCCCGTAAAAAAAAAATTTATATATACGTATAGCTTATTATTTCTTAATCAAAAAAATTTCTGCATCAAGTAAGAAAAAATTACTTTTATTTTTAAATATTTTAATTAAAAACTTGGGGCAATCGCTTGTGGATACACAATATTTTTTGTTTTCCCATCTGGTGTATAGATGTACAAATTTTTGGGATTACCAACACGCGAACAGGCGACGAAAAGCTGTCCGTGAGAAATACAGGGCTCAAGTAGGTTGATACCTGCCACTGCTAACGACTGGCCTTATGCTTTGTTGATTGTCATAGCAAAAGTTAAACGAATCGGGAACTAATCGCTTTAAAGTGAATAGCATTTCTTCAGTGATAATTGGGATAGGGACCATTCAAGTATTTCGTAAGTAGATTTTCAGCCATTTTTGAATCCCTCCCTCCCCTTGTCAGCAAAACACTGAAAGGCCCCCTTCTCCGTCAGCAAAATTTCGCCAGCAGCTTAGAATATTTCATATCTTCAAAAAGGGGTGGTAGATGACGTAAGCAACCTTCAGACCCCCCTCTCCCCCATGTCATCAAAAGCAGCAAATCCAAACCCCTCCCCCCGATGCTGACGTAATACTTGAATGACCCCATACGTGGAATGAAAACGTCTTCTCCTTTGGCACATCCAGTTAGAATCGTTGCTTCAATGATGCAATTGTGCAATTTCTTCACGCAGAGTCTGCTGCCATTCCAGAGTCTCGGTGTCTCCAAATTTCTTAAAAGCATTATAGGTGCTCCAACTTTGAGGATCAAATTGTGTGGTGGCACACCCGGAATATCCAAAGAATTCAGAAATTCTGCAGGATACAGAACTATCTGCTCTGTGTCTGTGACAGTGTCAACCGATTTGTAAGATGTGGAGTCTCCCGGAATAATTTTTAGGATTTTTTCGTTGATCTTGTTCACACTGTCGTTTTTCGATGCCAGAATCGCTCTTTCACAAAGCCACTCATGGTTTCGGTGATGTTGTTCAATGTTTGGGAAGACTTTGTCTGCAAGTGCTTGAACTGAGTTTAACAACTGGCGAAATCCATTTGGGAACGTAATCAGTCCAGTGCTTGGGTCTCTACGGGAATTCTTCCATTGCCAAGTTTGATCAACTGACGTGAAAATGATCGCAGTGCTGAGTCATTTTTCAGTTGAACTCCCTGATAATGATAATTTTTTAACTTCGTGCCAGAGTGTTGATGATTTGAGGCAAGCATTGAGTTCATCAGATGGCGTTAAACATTTTTATTCCCAATTTTGTCGTCGTAGTTGTTGTCCTCTGTTGTTAGCGACGTCATACGTCCAGCTTGTGCAGCGAATATTAATTCAAACGCCTTTTAAGCATTTTTTAAATTGAAACTATACCTCTACGATGGGCGGTTGATGAGATAAAAGCGCATTAGCACTTACAGGATACCCTGTATATAGGCTAGCAGAAATACCCGGCGCTCTTCCCGGGTTTTCTTTAATTACTGGGAGGATTGGAAAAGTGACAAACCGTTATAAAGGAATAAACTGTTATAATAACAGAATTAAAGGTGTGACAAACCAGCGTAAAGGCATATATTCACGTCTGAAACGCATTGTTGGAAACCACGGTAACCAAAGTAAACGTTCCGAAAGTAATTGTTGAGTCCCCAAAACCATTGTTGCTCGACCGTTTTTTGCCCATTTCAGGCATTTGCCCTGCTCTGACGAACTTTTAAAGTAGCCTACGGTTCAATCCCGGACCTGTTTGGTATATATGCAAAATCTGGCGACGATCGGTCTAAAACTGTAGATTTGTATAAAGAACATACATACATACTTTCACATTTATATATAAGACTAGCTATAATACCCGGCGCTGCCCGGGTTTTCTTGAATGAGGCTTTTTGGATCACGTGATATCTCCCTCTTTCTTTGAGGGACATGCAAACCGTGTCTAAGTTAACCAATATGGCGACTTCCTGCGCGACTTCATGAAATAAACAAATCTAGATTTAAAGAAACGTAGAAATGAATATATATATATTTCCCCCCTTTTTTAAGGGTCGCTCAGTATTTCGACAACCCCCCCCCCCTCCTCCCCGAACTTCAAGTTATCCATCTGCCAGTTTCAGCTTCCAAAAATGCTTAATTAAAGCTGTGGAATTTTTTCGATGTACTTTTTACGGGCCTATAATTAATTTTAAAATATCTTACCCCACATGAATTTATGCAGTTTGAATATCAAAAGACAATACGGAGACATTAATTTTCATGCTTGAGAAGATATAAATAAAAAGTTGAAATCAATGTTATTGCATGAATATCCAACTCAAAAGTAGGTCCGGCTAATTACTTCATATTTAATCTCCTGGGCTTCGTATATATCTAAGCGAACTCAATATTTCAAAAATCGAGAATTCAATACAATTTTTAAAATTATTGATGTGGCAGGAAACTCCCAGTAAAAATTTCCGCATCTATGCAGTAAAATCTGCAATTTTAACACTGATATCTATGGGGATCATCCTTTGCCTGACCTTCAAAGTGATGCTGATGATGATTCTGATGACTATTGAAAAAAGTGGCAAACCATTATAAAGGCATAAACTGTTATACATATACACTGGCAGCGACAAACCATTGTAAAGGCATATACACGTCTGAAACGCATTGCTAAGGAACCATGGTAACCAAAGTAAACGTTCGGAAACCATTGTTGCCAGACAGTTTTTTGCCCCATTTGCCCTGCTTTGACAAACTTTTAAAGTAGCCTATCGTTCAAATCGGGTCCCATTTGGTATATATGCAAAATTTGGCGACGATCGATCTAAAATTGTAGATTTGCACACACATACAGAGACAGAAAATCAATTTTATATATATAGATTTACCTTGAGTCAGTACCATCTATATCAAAATGGGTTAAACCATTAAATCAGCAAGTATTTGACGGTCACAGTAAATCTATAATATGTCTAACAATATTCTGAAAATTCGAGATGTTTTAGAAAAAACAGACAACATGCGGCTTAACACCAACCCCATCTTGGATAATAAACGAGATCATGTTCAAATAGATGACGCTAAAGAATTTGATATCAAATTTGTTTGTTAATCGTCTTCTTAAGATAGCGTTTCAACTGTTTCCTCAAACTATCTTTTCGACCGTGCTTCAATCGTTTCCCCAAAATATCTTTTGCTTTGCTGAACTATCGTTTTAATCGGTTTCTTAAACTATCGTTTCAATCGTTTTCCTAAACTATCGTTTCAATCGTTTCCCTAAACTATCGTTTCAATCGATTTCCTAAACTATCGTTTCAATCGATTTCTCAAACTTGTTACAACCGTCTTCAATCGTTTTTCAACTCCAGCTAAATAGATGGCGTTCTGATATTAAAAAATAACTTTCCACTATAAAAATGACTTCACACTCTGGGGGACAAAAATGTATAGATGGCGCTAAAGTCGATGTCTGAGGATTTTTCCCCATATGCAATCCACATTTAACTCATTCCTTACGCTAGATGGCGATCAAACATTCCAAATAATAAATGGCAATAGGTATATACTTCGAATTACTTCAAAGGCCTCCATGACCAGTCTTTACGCTGACAGTCAGCCACTGAGGGCTGGGAATCAGCTAAAAATTTAATTCTGGTCTGTTCGAATTTCCCCGTCCCCCAGTTGTGGCCACTAGACTACATGCCTATCCGGTGCGCTCAACTAACTACTGTTGAACAAATAGAGTTTATATTTGATTAGGCATTATTAATTTTATTATTTAAACTGTAGTATCACATTCTTTAAAAACTGTAAATTCATGGGGTCCTTAAAAAAATGGAATAGAATTCGCTATATCATGAACAAGACAATTTCTCTCACTTATCAACTAATGGCCTAGTCAGTGGCTCCCAAACTGTTCTCTTTGCGCCCTGGGCACTGTGACCGGACGAAAGTGAAACATGGATCTACAATCTTCATTTTGATAAACTATCAGTGAATCAGAACTTTTTTATACTAAGCTCACTTCAGTCTAACAATTATTTGGGCCAAAGATATACTTTGCCGCTCTTCTCTCATTCTAGTCTAATTTTCTTATTCATAGTCATTCACAATGCGTGCACACAGTTTTGGTCACTCACATGCTTACACAATGTTTTAATTATTCTTTTGGTTGCTCACGCTCTACGTTTCTCTTTTGCACACTCATATGACTACTCACGCTCCAAGTCACTCCTTTGCTCACTCACATGCTAGCACATTGTTTTTGTTACATGCTTGCACACGCCTAGGTCACTCACATGCGGGGCAGTCTTGGAGCAATGCGACCGGTGCAATTGCACAGGGCGTCCAATGATAAGGGGCGCCGAAACATACTAAAGCCGCTTCAAAGTTGAAACTCTTCATACAGCTTTGATCCACACTAAGAAATTCATTTCCGACGTTTTGTTTTTATTTCACGTAATTTTTTTTTAACGTTATAATCCACGCAACAGAATAGGGTAGGTTCGTTGGAATTTCCAAGGAAATAAGGAAATATAAAGTAGTACCTCACTTATCTAAAACAAAGAGAGGCGGTGGCAAATCCATTTCGAATAAGAAATTGCGGATATGTAACTTCGTATATTTGAAATGAGGTATTTTGAAGCTGATGAAATACAGAATTAAATGTATGTTACGGTAAATGTACTAATAATAATATAATATGGTGATATATAATCACCAATCGTCTCGGTAAATTTGATAAATTTCGCAATATTTATCACTTTTACCGGCGATTATGCATAATCCTTTTAGATCCTGTATGCACTAACATGCAGGTTGCTTTCTTCACTTTAGAGATAATCTATTTTTATCAGGGATGTTCAGCCCAAACTACAAGTTATCGCTGAAAAAACTCACCGCCCAAGTTGCCTCAACCTAGCTACGGGCCAGACCCCTCCGTTTGTTAGTACTGGGTGTGGAAGGAATAATTTCAAATAAAGTTCATAAGTTTTATAAATATGAAAAAAATCATACGAAAATATCATTTTAAGTTAACCACTCATATTATCAGTTTAGCCCGTATGTGATTCGTATTTTACCATAAAAATTTAATTAAAATAAGTATGAAGAAGATAGATCCTGTGATGAGTATCCTACGTTAAATGTATGTTTTTTTTTTAAATGTTTTTAAATTTCTTAATTAAACTAAACAAGTTGGTTTTTATACTTGTTTACAAGTTACATAGCAGTAACTCCTTTCTAGGAAGAAAGCTTTTCTGACTTTTCTTTGTCCCTTTATGTCCTAGAGAGCAAAAGAATAGGTCAGTAAGTGACCTTGAGCGTGTATTCTTAGGGGGTGACAATGGTGAACGATCACCCTACCGAGAGCCTGCTAATGTGGGAGAATGAATCTGTCCCGAATTTATACCGGAAAGTGATGACTGGCAAAAAATTGCCTCCACTGACACATTACTCTGGATTCGCGCCTGGTGGAGTGGGGGGGGGGGGAGAGAAGTGCCGACTACTGTTTTTGTAGAGGGCACCACTAGGTCTAAGACCGGCCCTGCTCACATGCTCACACAGTGTTTCAGTCACTCACATGCTTTCACACGCTCTAGGTCTCTCACATGCTTTCACACGCTCTAGGTCTCTCACATGCTTTCACACGCTCTAGGTCTCTCACATACTGTTTCAGTCACTCACATGCTCACACACACTGTTTCAGTCACTCACATGCTCACACACACTGTTTCAGTCACTCACATGCTCACACACACTGTTTCAGTCACTCACATGCTCACACACACTGTTTCAGTCACTCACATGCTCACACACTGTTTCAGTCACTCACATGCTTGCACACGCTCTAGGTCACTCACATGCTTGCAACGCTCTAGGTCACTCACATGCTCACAAACTGTTGCAGTCACTCACACGCTCACAAACTGTTGCAGTCACTCACATGCTTGCATACGCTCAAGGCCACTCACTGACCTATTCTTTTGCTCTCTAGGCAGAGGCGGATTCATTGAGGGGTTTACAAATTTCGTCGCCCTTCTCCCTACTAGTTTTCTTTGAAAATCACTCCTCAAATTTGCCGCCCTGGGATATAACCTGCTAAGTCCCCTGTAAATATGGCACCAGCGGGGGAGGGGGGGAGCATAGTTGGATCCTTCCTGTAAGTCAACCAAAAAATTTAATTCTATTTCAAATATTTTCGTAAAAAAAATTAAATATAAAAATAAAATACTTCTTAACGCTATTTTACTGAATTTCTACTTACTTATACATACTTTTTGAAAGTTGGTAACTCAAAGTTCCTCTAGAAGAAACTCCTTGTGGCCATCTACCCCAACGGTGGAGCCTGTATACGCCCCTGTGGGTTGGGCTTATGTTTTATCAGTGAAACTCTCACTAACTATGAACCAAGTATCTAGCTGTCCGTCATAATTAGGTTCGAGTTCGTCTCTGGTCTCGATGGGTTTGTTTGTGCCGGTCTTTCCACCATGGCTCACACCCCTTGGGTTAACCAGCTTATATCCCCCAAATAGGGACAGATCGGGGGGGGGGGTATGGATGGGTTTTTGTTTTTGGTTTGGTCGTCATAGCTAAAGCTTACAATACGGGGGTAAATGAAACGGGCTTTTTTTTTGTCGTTATTGCGCGTTTATTCGAGCACTGACTGTTTCGGACAATAAAGGCCTTATCAGCCACACCAGGCATTTCAACCCATGGATTTCAACCAGTGTGGGACAGTCACAAATGGAAATCATTCCAGTATTGCTTGAACGCCTATAAAACGTTATGGATTGGAGGAAGAGTCGTCAATGGGGGTGCGCGACAGATGCGACCACACCAGATCTCATGGTTAAAAAACTGCCCCCACTCTCGATATACAAATATAAATACAACGCCACAACAGGCAAAATGCTCAACGAGGTGGCTGAGAAAAAGATGCCCATAAAAATATGGATGTCATATATTTCAAAAATATAGCAACCCAATTAAAAATGCAATTAATAAAAATTATAAACAATATATACACGTGATAAAAATTATACAATGCCCATAAATACGGATCCGCATACCCTTTTACACGAGCACTTTCGCCCGCATCTTTACTTTGAAATTCGTGCATAAAAACTATTTTTTCGCGATTTTTGTAATTATTTTTCTCCTTCCTTCACCCCTAATTCATTGCCCATAGGTAGCCTTTGGTGGTTTAATCTAGAGCCCCATAGAATATGGGTATGAAGATGCCTCCATTCCGATCCTCACAAGTAGTCGATGGGAGAAAATATCTTAAAAGAATTTTTAAAGATTTTGAAAAAAAATCTGTCTTTTCGGAAAAATATGAAAGAAAAATTCTAAAAACATCCAATGATGTTCCAAAAAAAAAAAAATTCAGGAGATATCAGACTTTGCAAGTACACTCATGTCCATAAATTAAGGATAATTCAAAATCACACGGAAATCGAAATCTAAAGTAAAAATTTCACCTGTAGAATTATCGCACACATCTGCAAGAATGACATGCAAATTTCAGGAAGTCACCAGATGATGCCGATAGTACGTCACAATGACGAGAGTGTGAGAGGGGAGTATATAAGAAATGGTGACAAAGAAGTGAAATTGTTCACAAGAGTTCTGTAAGGCGCTCAGTGCCATAAGCGAATAGTTATGACACAGAGGACGCATGTGGATGATTTTTTACTTGGTAGAATTATCGGCCGCATGGAATGTGGGCGTACTCAGATGGAAGTATCCGAGGAACTTAGAATTGCCCAAAGTGTCATCCCTAGGCTTTGGCAACGATTCCAAGATAACAGAAAAGTCAGTAGACGTTACAGTACAGGTCGCCCCCGAGTTACAACGCCGAATGAAGACCGGTATTTGGCAGTAACTGCCAAAAGAAGCAGACGGAGCACAGCATCCGACCTGTCTCGTCAGCTATCTGCAGCCAAAGCGCTTGAAGAGGCAAGCGCTTTGTCTGCAGCCACGGGTACCACATGATTTAAAAATGCAACCAATAAGCTGATCGGTTGCATTCGAGCAAAAGCAACTAATAAATTTATCGGTTGCATTAGAGCAAATGCAACTGATAAATTTATTGGTTGCTTTTTACAAGTTTCATAAAATAACTTTCATAAACCTTTTAGAGTAAGTCCCATCCTTAGATTAGTCACTCCTGAAATATAAAATTATCTATTTTTTTTATTAGTTCGTAGACTCAATATCGTGTAAAATATATATGTAGGTATCGGGGGGGGGGGGGGGGGGGGCACCAAAACTATTCAAGTGCTTAGGGCCTTCAAACGTCTTAATCCGGCCCTGAGTGAACGCTGTACGTGGATAACGTATTGAATAAAAATATTTTTTTCAAGTTTAAAAAGCCTATATATTTTTTTAATCTTTTATATTTTTTAAGTCATATTTCAAATATTTATATTTTTTACATAATTTTAAAAATTTAAAAATTAAAAAAAAATTAAAATTTTTAAATTAAATTTAAAAGTTATTAAAGTATGTAGTCAATTCGTAATGAACAGAGCGGCTTATAATTATGGTCCCGTCAGTGGCCGTTGTTGATAAGTTTTATTGTATGAAATTGTAAAGTATGGACGAAAGGCATTTAAAGTTGCTATATCTCAATCTCAGGAGGAAACGGAGAGATAGACGTATGTGGGTACATCCTATTGATGAACAGGGACCTTCATATGTTGTTTTTAAGGATATTTATGGCAAATATAATTAAAAAATTCCGTGCAAAATCATCATTATAAAGTGGCCAACCTATTATAATTAGTAGCCAACAAATTATAAAGTAGAATTCGCTCCGCATCCGCATCGTGTGAATAGCTCCGAATAACCTAGTTGTCAAAACTTGTATGTGCGGATGCGGAGCCCGCACTTACAATCAGAAGCTTTCTGAAGAGGGAAGCATATGGGCCTAAGTCACTTCCTAGACTAGTGACGGGAAAACGTTTTTAGGAGCGGTCTGAAAAATGAAAATAAAATATTTCAACGAGCCAGATATATTCGGACCTTGATTCATAATTGGAATTTTTATGCTTGGGCCGGGATTACGCTATAAAAGTTTTATTACAATTCTCTTATAAAGCGTGACAAATGTAACCAATAAGCGTATTGGTTGCATTCGAACATTGATTACATGATCAATACGCTTTTTAATCGTTTCTTTCAAGTTTTTTAAAATATATTTCATCAAACTTTATAATATAATCCATTCCTTAGAAACGACTTGGCGAATGTGTTGAAATGCTTTGAAGACTGCCGCGGTTTTATTGCAAATGGGGGATAATAGTTTATCTTTTATAACTGTGGAAAAATAATTCTATATTAACCACATGATCTGTATTACGGTACATTCCGTAATTTTAGACGTCCCAATTTTTTTATAAGATTTCCCGCGTTTCTTTTTTATTTTCAACGGGGCTTACTTGAACTTTTGGTATGGAAAATTTAGATTTTTTTTTCATGACATAGTCATAGTTATCATATTATGCATTAATATCATAATTAATGTTATAGTAATATAAATATATTCATCTCACATGTTTGTCAACCATATACGTTCTCAAGGAAACATTTATTTTCTGAATATTGTGCTGAGGTGAACTCGAAAAGAAAAGTCATCTTGTCTCCGCCGGGACACGAACCTAGGCCCTCTTGCATACCGGGCAAGCATGTTACCATCTACACCACTGGAGACACGACCCTGTCTTTCCTTATTTCACGCACTGTTGCGTGAGGCTCTGAAGTAGAGACATTAGTAGCCTCTCTTAACTTCAGGGAAATGGCCCCCAGGTGGAACGGTTTAGAGAGATAGTATAGATGGCTTTTTTCTCAGCCCAAGATATCAAGGAAATATTTATTTTCTGCATATTGTGCTGAAGTGAACTCGGAAAGAAAAGTCATCTTGTCTCCGCCGGGCCATCTTGTATCCGTTCTTGATGTCTTGGGCTGAGAAAAAAGCCATCTATCTCCCCCATATACGTTCTGTTTGGTGAATTATACATTTTCACCCATTTACAGAGAGAGAGAGTCTTGTGGAAGCTCCTTACTTCCCACAATTGGCAATTTGTCGACAATTTTAGAGATTATTTGGCAACTTTACTTGCCTTTGAGAATTATTTTTGGCTGTAATTCGAAACTTTACTTGCCTTTGAATTTTTTTTTTGGCTATAATTAGCAACTTAACTTGCATTTGACATTTTTTTTTTTTGGTGGTATTTTTGTAGTTTGTGATATCCCGCATAGATTAAAATCTCCTATTTCCTGTATTTTTATGAAGAAAATATGGTCAGCCTAGTGTATTATGTGTATTGATACTTGACTACCGAAACACCTTTGGCGGGCCGGATGGAACCCCTTGGCCGGCCGCATCTGGCCCGCAGGCCGTAGTTTGCCCATCACTATCCTAGGCTTTCTAAAGTCAAAAATATTTTTGTAAAAAAAAAAAATTCAAACATTGGAAGAATTTAATTTTTTACGCTGTTTTGGTGATATTTTAGAATACCTTTTGAAGGTTAGTTAATACAAGTCGGTCATCACTGGGAAGACATCCATTATACAAATAAAAATTCCAACTACCAAAGGCTATTGAGAAATTTTATAGTTTCCGATTCAGAGTTGGAAGAGTATGGAACAGATAGCCACCAGATTTCGTATGTTCATCCACATATCAAAGATTTTGTCCCTCTCTCAGCGCTTCTGTTCTCTCATCATTGTTAACCTGCATATTTGAGTTTTATTGGTGTGTATATGCTTATTTTATTGTATGTTGTGTTCGGTTTTTATTTATTTATATTTTCAACCTGTTTATAGGGGTCATCTTATGTGTTTTCCCTCTTTTTTTACGTTTCCTGAGTGTAATTGTTTTGTTGTTTTTACTGATGTTGCTGCTTTTCCTTTCCAATTTTCATTGATTGTATTGTGCACCTAGTGAAGTCAGAGTCATTTGGCCTTTCACAGGTTTGTATACAAAATAACTAAATAAATAAAATAACAATTCTTTGCAACAAATGCCGTAAAGAACGTAAGTGGGGTCTAAAAATTTCAAATTTGTCCAAGGTCCACACTTAACTGAGGAAAAGGGTGTCAGAGCCCGTCTAAAAAGCATCATGGGCCCTCCGGCAAAATGAGTTTTCTGAGGTACTCTCCCCATATTTAGCTGGAAATGAATGCCTACAAATTTACTTGCTTACTATCGAAAATTTCAACCAGATCTTGTTTCATGACTCTCCCCCTTGCACTGCAGGCCCCCGGCCGTGCCTAGGTGGGTGGGTCCATATATGTAGAGGAGTAGTTCTTAACTTTTTTTCTATCCCGCACCCCCAATGCAGTACGACTTTCTTTCCTGCATCCTCTTTGATAACGCGTTCTCTATCGGTTACAAAAATTTAGTTTTTTTTTTTGTAATTACATCATTACATTAATTGTCTATTAATTAATTTCCATAAGCTCTTTTATTTATTAACAGCGTTTTCAGCTATTGTTATTGTTTAATTTTGACTTAGTTTTTGAGTTGGTTTGAAAAAAAAGAACTATAAAAATATAAAATCTAGACTATTATAAATAACTGACAAAAACTATTTTGTGAAATTTTTCAAAATTTCGATAAAAGATTCGATGAATAGTTCTTCCCTTTATCGATTCTAACCGGAACAACATTATATATGTTTGGCATTCCATTAAATTCTTTGACGTTTTCCATGAGTCAAGCTCAGGACAGCATCAAGTGCAGCATGCTAATAACACAAAGTACAATGTAAACAAGCCGTGAAATATTAGTATCAATGGTGGTTCTCAATCGAAATGGAAAACAAGTACGGTCGCTAATAGAAAAGAAACTTTTGCAACGCAAATTTCACACGCCATTTCTGTAAGTGCAAGCCAAAAAACGAAGACTCAAAACATCGGTATGATTCGTGCTTCAGAATTTTTATAATTTAAATTTTTCTTCCATCTCGCATCGCCAAAAATGCTCTCCCGCACTGCACACCACACACCCCGCGGTTATGAAAGACTGGTTCAGACGAGATCAACTGGTTAAATCCAACTTGTTGATTGTCTCGAGGAGACACTCCTCGGAGGGTACGTGGGGGGCTGTCCTCCAGTTGGAATTCCTGAAGGTATGATTCTCTGGCCAAAATAAAAAGAAATCAGATTGAAGCCTAGCTGCATGCTCCAATGCATTGCACAAACCCCCCCCCCCCTCGCCCGGGTTCAGCAACCATCTTGTTTTTGAGCTTATCCACATCATATCGGTAGAACGGTAATCATCACCGGTGTCTGACGCCTATACATCCTCCCTCCTACACACACGCGCGCGCCCAACAGATGTTTCTGTCCGTCAACAACAACAAAAAAACCTCCCTTTTGCTGGGTTCTCATGTTTGGCTGGAAATCGCTACTCAAGAACTCTACACTGCGACGCGCGCACGCAGCAGGAAACCCCATATTGCATAGCTGAGCTTCTTTGCTTAGATTTTTATGGGTCCCCCTTTTTTAAATAACTGAAAGATCTAGAGTACTGTCATAAAATAAATATATGTTTAAAAAATACAATAGAAATGTACAAACAAGATGAAATATACATATATTGAGTATATGTTCTTTGCTGACCCACACCCCCGGAAAAAATTGACATGACGATCCTGCGCGAAGTCTCACGATATACATATTGGCTGGACTTCACATGGCGGTACCTAATGCAACTGAAAAGATATATGACTACAGTTGTTACAGCTATGCGTTTTGGTACAACTCCCACCCCCTCTTCCACCCATTGTGTCAAAGAAGCTGTTAAATGGCGAATTTAACACCACTCAGAAGCATTTGTTACAGTTGTTCTGAACGTGTGCGTCGCGGCTCCCATACGCCGGATGTCAAAGTGACGAGCGCCGGCGACATTAGACGACTTGGTAATAAAGACAAGAGAGCCGTGTGTAAATAAGCGCTAGAGTGAGAGACCCACAATAAACAACTATTAGAGTCAGGGAGCGGTGGCGCCGGAAAATACACCAGATCATGCCGAAGGTTTGATTCCGGGACAACAAATGAATAACAAAGGGAAATGTCTTTACAGAAAACACGGACCTATGTTAAAAGATTCCACACATCAAGAGCAATGATAACTGCAACTGCAGACAATCGGACGCTACAACATACCCACTGACGGGAAAAAAATTGCACCTCGGGGCACCACCATACGCAAACGTACCTCTATGGGAAGCCCAACTCCTGAAAGGCCCAATCGGACGTAAAAATTCTCCAAACTAATAACCCTAACTGAAAATAACGAAAATCGACTTCATCAAAGGAGCGCTACCGCAATCAGGCCCAAGGGCGTACACAGGATGTACCTTCGAAGGAAGCACAAAAGAATTGGGGGGGGGGGCACGAATATTTTCTTCAACGAGAAATTTTAATTTACCACCCTTTCAAAAAGCATTTGAATCAACAGAAATTTGTTAATGTACCATATAAACGGTTTTTCTTTCTATATTTCCATTCCATTCGATATTCCTAATTTGTTTTGTCGGCTTGGGGGGGGGCGGCAAAGACTCCTTCAGCACCTTCCGCCCGGACCAGGCCCGAGAATATTATCCAGGGCTATTTAGTCGAAGGTGAGTGGGGTCATGGCAAGGTACCCACTCTGCAAACGAGAGCCAGGTTAAGAAAATAACGGGTGAATAAGTAAATGGTTTCAAGGACGAACGAGCCATGGATAAAGGGTTAATCGTGCTCTTTTTTTGATGTGTAGAGGCAATGCTCGTGTCCAGAAAAAAGTTGCCTGTCAGCTCCACCCTTGGGGAGGGGGGGGGGGTATGACAATAGTACTACACAACAGTAGTTCAATTACTGTATAATATTTCGGTCAGTCTACATTGAAAACGAACGATCTCTAAGGACAACGATATGCTATCAGAAATAAACTTGAAATTTTTTTTAGGCATTAAAATATTCAATAAAAAATTAATAAGGTTTCTTCGATTTTCAAATTAAAAACACCATAATATCTCCTGAAGCCCCCCCCCCCCAACCCTTGCGTACTCCAGTGGTAACAGCAAAAATTTCGAGATATAAGAATCAACGACTTCCAACAATCAAAATAGCTGAACAAAACGTGATTCTTACAAGGGGTGTCTACTATACATGTATTTTGTTTGCGTGATGGGTATTGGCGCGCAAAGTGCACCGCCAACAACTTGAACATTGTTTTTTTGTAACCTTAATGTGCTCCGCCAAGAAAAGAACGGTATGCGTGTATCACTTCACCTCCATATAATACAGACGTTTTCTGACTAATAAAAAAAGTAAAACTAAATATAGACGACCGTTGGAAAGAAACATCCTGCTAGGTATTGTGGAAAACGTGTGCGTGTGGCATACGATGACGTCTTTTTTTTTGTGGTTGACCATTTAGTTTATAAAATCCTGAAAGACAATGCTGAAGTTACTGACGATAGTTTTTCTTCCTTTACGGCATAGTTTCACAACCTTTTTTGTCCCATCGCCCCCTTCTTCAGAATTTTTTTTCTCCCCTCGCCCCCTCAAAGCAATCTAACCCATAGGATCCTATATTAAACCCGCAGCTTCTACCGCCCCCCTGGAATATTCCATCGCCCCCCAGGGGGCGTTAACGCCAACGTTGGGAATCACTGCTTTACGGGAACCATAGACGGAGGTACGATGAGAGGAGGTGGGGTGTTGTGAGTCTCACCCCATTACTATACTTTCATTTGCAGTGAAACCTCTCTACAACAACATTTTTTGTTATGATAAATCCTTCTATAACGATATTTTCTGAAAAGACTGAAACGTCTACAACAGGGGTCCTCAACCTTTCGTCCCTCGACCTGGCGGTCTTAAGGGTTGTTTCCAACTAATAAAAAATTCAAAACTAATGAAAGAAAAAAAATTCAGAACTGATAAAAATTAAGAATTAATGGAATAAAAATTTCCAGAACTATTAAAATTCAGAAACAATAAAAAAAATTCTAGAATTAATAAAAGAAAAACTTCTGGAATTAATAAATATTAATGGAATAAACATATTTACGGAATTAATGGAATAGAAATTTTCAGAATTTATGGAATAAAAATGTTTTGATGGAATAAAAAATTCCAGAATTAATGGAATAGAAATTTTCAGAATTTATGGAATAAAAATGTTTTGATGGAATAAAAAATTCCAGAATTTATGGAATAAAAATGTTTTGATGGAATAAAAAATTCCAGAATTAATGGAATAAAAATGTTTTGATGGAATAAAAAATTCCAGAATTAATGGAATAAAAATGTTTTGATGGAATAAAAATGTTTTGATGGAATAAAAAATTCCAGAATTAATGGAATAAAAATTTTCAGAATTAATGGAATAAAAATTTTCAGAATTAATGGAATAAAAATTTTCAGAATTAATGGAATAAAAATGTCCAGAATTAATAAAATTCGGAAATAGTAAAAAAGATTCTAGAATCAATAAAGGAAAAAATTCCAGAATTAGTAAAGTTAAAAGTCAGTAAGTTAATTAATTAGTAAAGTTAATTTAGTTCAATACTAAAAAAGTAATAGAAGAAAAATTTCAGAACTGATGAAAAAAAAATGCTGAACTGGCAGTAATTCAAAAGTGAGAGATAAAAAATTTCAAAACGAAGGAAAGAATTCGACAATTAATAAAATTCAGAACTGATGGAAGAAAAAATTCCAGAACTAATAAAAACTTAAAATCTGAAGAAAGAAAAAAAACAGAATTCATAAACAATAACCACCACACCCTCATATTTCAGACCCCCCTTTGGTCATTTTCTCTATCCCCCCCCCCTCTTTCACTGTGTGTGCACATCTCTTCCTCTATCCCGTATGCATTTTTTTCTTCCTAGTCACAATTCTTGTAACTCGTACCTTTTCCCTCCTAAAAGGCAGCCTAAATTTTTTCGAATGACGAGACCACTTCCAAAAGTACAGAGCAAAATTTTTAAGTCAAAGCGAACCACATGTTTTTATTGCGATGTCCATTCTTTTTAAAGGGATCAGTTTGCATTTTACTGTTCAATGCCAGAGTCATCGTTTTCGACAAATGAAGAACTTTCATTTCTAGCTCTTTGAGAGCTTAGTAAACATTATTTATGCCTCTGCATGTCCTAAAAATATAGAAAAATAGGCCTATGTATCAAACTGCTTATCAATTGCTTTGTTATGCAAACTACTGTTCACATATGCAAAATATGTGCACCATAATTTTGAATTACGAATATTTGTTATTGTACAATGACTAGTCTAAGACCATGAAGTAGTAAATACAAAATGATTTTTTCCATCCACACAGAAGTTTTTAATGATTACTCAAAACATTGCTACAAAATGGGTTTTTGAACTCCTACACTAAGCAAAATAAATATACTTAGAAATTGAATTTTCTGGATGTTATGCCGAAACTAATTTAGAAAGAGAAGTGATTTGTCTCCTCCGGGAATCGAACCCGAGCCCCTTGCATAACGGGCAAGTGTACTAACCAATACACCAGAGACACACTTAAGGGAAGAATACTGTCTCCACTCATCATATCACGCTACTAATGCATGTTATAAGGAAAAGTGTGTTTCTGGTGTATTGGTTAGCGCACTCTTGGCCGGTATGCAAGGGGACCCAGGTTCGATTCCCGAAGGAGACAAATCGCTTTTCTTCCCAAATATTAGTTTGGGCATAACATCTAGAAAATTCAATTTCTCGGTATATTTCGGACCGAAAAAATACCATCTCAAATAATTTCGCGTAATTTAGCAAGCGAATTATTTAAATGCTCAAACTCTGAACCACCCGTTGGATAAAGGCCCATATATATAGTCTCAAATACACCTCCTAATAACCGGAAGAAACGATGTACAACCTTTACTTTGGCAGAATCATTAATTGCAGTCTACTATATTTGTATTATTTGGCAATAATTCCATGATTCCGTTTCCATTTAAAACAAGTTACGCGAATTTTAGTAGACAATATTTGGTAAAAAAAGATAGGAAAAGTAGGACAAAACCTAGAAATTGATCAAAAGTAGGACATTTTACCAAGAAGTAGGAAAAGTAGGACGATGAAAAATTCAGAACTACTGGAAGAAAAAATTTCAGAACTAATGAAAAGCAGAATTTCTAGAACTAAAAGCAAAAATTTCCATAATTAATGAAAATTCAAAACTAACGGAAGAGAATAATTCCAAATTAAATAAATGTCAAAACAAATGGAAGAAAAAGTTTCAAAGTAAATTAAAATGTAGAGGAAAAGGAAGAAATAATTACAGACCTAATTGAAATTCAGAACTAATGGAAGAAAAACTTCCATAACTGATGTAACTAATGAGAGAAAAATACAACGAATGTAAGAAAAAATTCCAAGGATATGAAACACCTAATAGAAGAAAAAATTCATAATTAATGGAAGAAGAAAAAATTCACATCAAAATGGAAGAAAAAATTTCGGAACAAATGGAAAATATTGCAGAACTAATGGGCAAAAACTTCCACAATAAAAATGCAGAACTAATGGAAGAAAAAATTTATCTTCTATTTTCTTTCTGTTATTATTTTCTTCTCTTCCAGTCCCGCCCGAGTTCGTAGTAACCAAAACTACACTTCAATTTGGCCGTTCCACGCGTCTCAACAGAAAATAAAGGAAGTGGGGGGGGGGGCGGAGATAGAGGGTTCATTAATTTGTCATCACCAACATGCAGATGTTTTGCAAACACGTGCCCGGAAAGAGGGCTGAATTATTGACGTGAGTGACTATAAAAGTGAAGATGTGTTGCCTACGCAATTCCTTCTTTACCCTAATATGGCCCCCTTTGGGATACTGCACACTACTACAAATGAAAAAAAAAAAATGAAGAGAACCAAAAAGAGAGAGAGTTGAAAGTAAATACATAAAAAAAAGAGCAAGAAAAAAAATCGAGGGTTGCAAACGCCTTCTCCCAGAGATAGTTGGTCCCCCCCCCCCCCAACTCAGTAAATTATTTTGATGGTGGCCAGGAAAGCGGAAGCGTGGGATATTTTGCAATCATCGCTTATGACGCCACTTGGGTGACAGTTCGAGACATGATCCCCCACACATGAAGGTGGGGTTGACAGCCAACCCCTCCCGGAGGAGAATTACCGGGAGTTTTTTTTTCACGCTATAAATCAGCGGTTCTTATCTGGAGGTGTGGGGAAAGCCTTTTTGGAGGTGCGAGATAAGGAAAAAATTTAATGCTCACAGATATTTCAGGAAAATTGAAAAGAGAATTGAATTTTTTCAATTTCTTGAAAAATATGAATCATACTTGTATTTAACACGTTTTAACTTTCACTTGCAAGAATGTGGCATGCGAAACTCACGTTGCAAAAGTTTCTTTCCCGCATTAAATATTTTGGGGTTTGTTTACATTTTTACCTCCTGTTATTAGCATGCTGCGTTTAGATTTGATACTAACGTAAGCATGACTTAGGAAAATTGTTAAAAAACATTATCAAGTGCTGGATGTCATGACATGATCAAAACATGAAATATTGTTATCTAGAACAGGGATCTTCAACGCCTGACCCGCGGAATTGACCCACATTTGGCCCTCGGAGCTTTTCGTCGTTGTCCGCCAACCATTTTCAGAAAATGGTTTAAAGCAGCAGTTGAAAGAATTACAGAATAATAATTAATTTATGGAATTAATAAAAGAAATAATTCCAGAATAAATGGTGGAAATAATTTCGGAATAGAATAGTTCTAAAATAAATGGTGGAAATAATTTCGGAATAGAATAATTCTAGAATAAATGGTGGAAATAATTTCGGAATAGAATAATTCTAGAATAAAGAGGAAATATATATATATATATATATAATTTCGGAATTAATGAAATATATATAATTCTAGAATAAAATGGTAGAAATAATTTCGGTATTAATGAAAGAAATGATTTCGAGACATATTGAGAAGGAAAATAATTTCAGAATCACCGAAATAAATAATTAAAAATCATTTGAAATGATTTCAAATTGAAATTAATATCAGAACTAATTATTTCAATCAGTAATTACATTAAAAACTCTTTCAGTATCAGTGTTAAAAATACGTTCAGAACCAATAAAAATTCGTAATTAATAAAAGAAATAATTTTAGAATAGATAAGTCTTCAATTGTTTTTGTTCCTGTGTAACTCGGGGCCCAATCGCCCCTTTCTATAAGATGTCTTTAAATTACATTAGTTGGTGGCCTGCGGTGCGGGCTTTTCAATCAAAGTTTCAATTTGGCCCGTTGTGTCTGAAAGGTTGAAGACCCCTGGGCTAGAATCATTAAGTGAAGAACAATTCATCGGATCTTTTCTTTCAAATTTCGAAAATTGTTCGAAAATAATACAGTCAACGCCAGTTATAATGACCATTCTATTACAAAGACCGGTAGTACAAAAAAACATCATACGCCCGACCCATCCATTAGGATATAGATCAGACGTCGAGAGAGCAATCCTTAGCGGATTAACTGAGCGAATGGAATCAATAAAATTCCCTTTTTTTTTTTCTTTTTCTTTTTTTTCGGCTCCCAAATTGGTAAAACGTGTTAGTGCGGGGTGATATTCCCCAGGCGCCAAGCCACCAATCAGCCAATACTGGTGCTTAATCGCCTATAAACAGCATATCTCAATAGGCAATAAATAAACAATGACAAACAACACAAAGACCGGTAGGTCCCAATGTCTAAATGGTCCCTTCGAACAACTATTTATGTTTTCCTTTCGATATAACTAGCAATCGATATAAAGTTATTTTCGGGAACGATGGGGTTCATTATAACGGCCATCGACTTTAATTTTTCTTTAATTTTGTTTTAATTTAATTTTTGAATTTCGCAATTTTTGTAGTTATTAACTAACTTCTTCCGGACCCGCGTCCGCATCCGATCCGTGTGAAAGGGGCCTGAGGGGCTCATAATTAGGTTCAAAGGTTACATAGAGAAATTACGCTGAGACTAAATCGCCGAAGCTTACAAATGTGAAATGTGGCCAGTAGTTTTATTTCATGACGTGAAGCAGGGTCGACCAACAGCTGGCCCGCGGGCCGCATCGCAACAAGATAAAAAACTATTATATTTTTTACATTAGTTTCGAATGACGAAATTATGATTAATGTAGAAAAACATTATTTCTGATTTGACAAAAACAATTTGTATTTTCATCACCCAAACATAAATCCTCTTTAAATACACAGGTCACATGATTGATTTCAGGAACCTACTGTGAGAGTTATGGAAGCAGCAGTAGCAAATTTTCTTGGGCAATCATCTGAGGTCAGTGGTTACCTTGACGTGATTTCTCAACGAGGAAAATATCCCTCAAAAAATTTTTCAACTAAGTTTTCCCATAAAAATGCAAAACTAATGTACTGTTTGTCTATTGGTAAAAATATTCAGTAAACTATTTAGCTGGAAAAAAGCAAACTAGAAAAGCATTGCACGAAATTCAAAAAACTAATTTCAAAATATCAATTTTTTTTTTTGTTTGATAAACTTTAAATGTTTTATGAAGTAACATTCTCTACTCTAGTTACAACATTAACATTCATAATTTGCTGAAAGAAAAAAAAGATGAATAGGTTTTCTCAACAACTAAGAAATTCAGTCAACAAAACTAAAAAAATGCATGAGGCACATAAAAAAGATTTGGCTGAACTACGAGCAATTGACACCATCACAGCTCGAGAATTAAAAAAACCCCAATCAGAAAAATCTCAGAAAGCATTGAAGTTCACTACGTTTGAGAAAAATCGGGGAAAAAGATCACTAACATCACATTTCTATCGCGAAGTGCTTGGGAAAAGTTTCGTAACCATGAAAAAAACAAATTCCAAAATCCAGCCATTAGTCTGTAATCTCATTATCAGCCCTGAGGGCTGGGCATGGGAGCAAAAAATTTGAATCTGGTTCGGTAAGAAACCGTAATTCACGGTGCAGTTCCTATTGCGCTGATCTATCTCACTATCTATGAGAGAATATATAAGAGTTCAGATAATAATTCATTAATATATATTTATAATTAGAATTTACTGTAAGTAAGTGAAGTTAATTAGTTAATAAATCTCGTCAAAATGTTTGCGGCCTCCGATGCCATAGAAAGGAATCACCTGGGTGCGGCTTATATGTCGGAGTTCTCTTCCCTTATGTATGCGATTTATACATGGGTGGAGATAAGGGGGGGACGTGGCGAACCCCCCCCCCCCATTATTAAAGGTGGAGTCGTCTGATCTAATGTATATATGAATTGACATCATCATCGTGCCCCCCACAGACTTTCAAGAGTATCTCCGCCTATGGACTTATATACCGGAGTTTTGTCCTTGGTGCTGCCCGCGACAGTGCGGCTGGCCATTATTTTGGCCCTCGAACAGAAAGAAGTTGGCCACCCCCTGACCTAAAGACTCACTAAGACGGGATTTTTCGAAATTCGACCCTAGGCGGGGGGGGGGGGGGTTCAAAGTTTACATAGAGAAATCACGCTGAGCCGAAATCGCTGAAGCTACAAATATGAAATGTAGTCAGTAGTTTCATTTCATGGAATTTATGTGGGCTAAAATTTTGTGCGAGTTCAGATTTTGTGAAATATTTTCGGGATAGTGATACGCCGGTGGAAACGATCTTTTGCTGACTTTGATTTAAAAAATCGATGTAATTTTTTTAATTCCGTACTTTTTGGCAATTTCTGTCTTTGTAAGAGTTTTTTTGGCACATTTTAATTTATTTCAAAATGTTTTTTTTTTTCATCCACTGTCCAGTACAATCTTTCCCGCTTTGTTGACAGCGATTTGAGAAAAGTAAACAAACAGCAGTTGACCGAAATAGAGTTCGATAGACTCAGAAATGACCTTATCAACAAGCTAATGCAGCGGTTTTTAAACTTTTTAACTCGCACAACAACTTTTAGTCTATAATTTCTATGGCAAAAAGTCCTATAGGTCACTTTTTGCTACAATCTCCTGAGAACCCCCCAACCCGCGTAAACCTCTGAGTCTGACACTGCTGTAATGAACTTTACTTGAATGCATGGGATCATTTTTCGCATGATTACAGACTGAACACACTATATTTTTTGCTTGTGCTTTCCGTTTTGAGCATTAATTAATGGACTGTGGTACAGCAAATTATACCCCTCCCTCGATGCTGACGTAATACACTTGAATGGTTCCTTAGGGCCCTTTCACACGGAGCGGATGCGGGTCCGGAAGAAGTTTTAACAATTGGAATATACTGCCCCTTTCAGACGAGCCGAAAAATCTCCGCACCTAGGAAATGTTCATGCGGGTCCGGACGTCGTCCGCATGTGTCAAAACCCAAGTGCGGGCTCCGCATCCCCACATAGAAGTTTTGCCAATAGGTTTATTCGGGGCTATTCAGACGATGCGGATGCGGAGCGAATTCGTCCGCATCTTTGGCTACTTTTTGAAGGTGATTTTTCACGGAATTTTTTTAATTATTTGCCATAAATACCCTTAAAAACACCATATGATGGTCCCTGCTCATTAATATAATGTACCTACATACGTCTATCCCTTTGTTTCGTTCTGAGATTGAGATATAGCAACTTTAACTGCCTTTTGTCCATACGTTACAATTTTATACAATAAAACCTGCCAACAACGGCCACTGACGGGACCAAAATTATAAGCCGTTCTGTTCATTACGAATATTTAATTGACTACATACTTTAATAACTTTTAAATTTAATTTAAAAATTTTAATTTTTTTCCTTTTAAATTTTTAAAATTATTTAAAAATATAAATATCTGAAATATTATTTTAAATATTTGTTATTTTTTTAAATTTTTAATCTGTTGATTTTTTTAAACTTTAAAAAAAAAAACTTTTATTAAACAACGTTATCCACGTACGGTGTTCACTCAGGGCCGGATTAAGTCGTTTGAAGGCCCTAAGCACTTGAATATTTTTGGTGGTTCCCCGATACCTACAAGTTTATTTTACTCGATATTCAGTCTATAAACTGAAAAAATGAAATTTTATATTTCAGAAGTGAGACTAATCTAAGGATGGGATTTCACTCTAAAAGGTTTATGAAAGTTATTTTATAAAACTTGAAAAATGTAACCAATAAACACATCTGTTACATTCGAGAGAACTTAACTGATCCACCTATTGATTGCATTTTTCAGTTTTATAAACGAACTTTTATAGTGTAATCCCGGCCTAAGACAGAATTGTGAAGCACAGGCATTTTGAAAGTCTCCACCCCTCCCCTTTTTTACTACTTGCAAATTCTTTGATATCTCCTGAATTTTTTTTTCTTTTTTTTGGAACATCGAATGTTTTGGATGTTTTTGGAATTTTTCTTCCATATTTTTCCGAAAAGACGGATTTTTTTTTTCATATTTTGAAAATATTTGAAGACATTTTCTCCCATCGACTACTTGTGAGGATCGGAATGAAGACATTTATTCCCATATTCTATGTGGCTCTAGATTAAACTACTAAAGAATGCCTCTAGGCTGCCTATGGGCACTGAATCAGGGGTAAAGGAGAAAAATAATTACAAAAATTGCGAAAAAACAGTTTTTATGCACGAATTTCGAACTAAAGATGCGGGCGATTCGTCCGCATCTTCAGCGCTCGTTTGAAAGGGTATGAGGACCCGCGTCCGCATCCGCTCCGTGTGAAAGGGGCCTTACATATCCATATACCGGGTAAAGCGAGGGATGTCTGTAACTGAAACTAAAACACTTGGGTGGTCTCTTTCTAGAATGTGGTCGGGGTGGACAGGCCGCTTGTGATGGTTAATCCTCACTGGCTCTGTTTACATATTAGGACACATTCCATTAGGCTGCTCTCTCTAATGGGGTTGCGTCAGTTTTTTT
Organism: Pholcus phalangioides; assembly: GCF_987345545.1. NCBI lineage: Eukaryota > Metazoa > Arthropoda > Arachnida > Araneae > Pholcidae > Pholcus > Pholcus phalangioides. Next base: position 83,198 of record NW_028301612.1, on the reverse strand, counting down.
CGGGGTTCTTCGTATGTAACAATATGAAATTTAGGAGACCATTAAGGAACACACACAGACTGGGGGGAAGCTACTTCTTTCTGTCAAATAAAAAAAATAGTTTTCAATTTCAGAAGGATTGATACTGACGGTAATCAAGGTAAACAACATTCGTGAGTGAGGGACACCCAACAAGCAGGATGCAGATCTCCATCATGAAGGCTACTGTGATTTTGTAAGCAACATTGCAGAATATCAGCACTGCTACTACTCAGCACTGCTGTTTACACTGCTTTAATGCAGTACTGTATTTCTCGACCCACGGCCAGCGATGATGACACAAGTGGTACACACGCAGAGTTAATGATTTTATTCCAATTGAATGAATAAGTATCCGAAAATTATTGATAATATAATAAATAAATATTAATAATATAATAAAGGTCAAATAAGGAAACTAGACCTTCATAACTTGGCGAATTCATATTCCATCGAGAAGAATACGATAGTAATTACGGGATATCGCTAATTATGCCAAAAAATTAAACTTTGCTAATTATTACACAAAATTTCTGAAAGACGAGGAAAAGGGGGAAAAGGAAATGCTACTGAAAATTGCAACAAACAAAAAAATCGAAAAAAAAGTTTATCACGACTAGGTGAACAAAAAAATATTTCATTAAGAAATACTGTATTCTAATCACCAATTGTTGTGAAGAATATTGTGTTAAATGAAAGGAAATACAGTGAATCAATATGTAGTTCACTGAAAAATGTTGAACATGACATGATGAGAATTTATAAATTGTATAATACATAATTTATGGAATTTTATTTATCCAGGTTATATAAATTATATAATCAATATATAACTTATAATTTATGCAAATTTGCTTCACTTACTCCGGGGTGGTAAGCCATTGGGAAGAATTAAGTACGAAACTGTCCTCTGTTTTGCACGACGTCATACCCTTGGTTCGTAAAAAGCACGTTTGTACATCGCGCCCCCTCTGGTTCACAGATAGCTTGCGTAATCTTTATCTTGAAAGGAAAAGAGCATTCAAAGAGTATAAAAGTGGACGAGGAGACTTGTCATTGTTTACTGATAAAAGAAGGGCGTTGAAGAAAGTGATAAGGTATAGGAAAAAGAAATTTGAATTTAAGCTGGTAGATAACATTGGTACTGACGCAAAAATCATTTGTATGTTAATAGTGGATGTAAGGATACAATTGGCACCCTCTCATGCCCTTTAATGGCAAATAATCACGGAATCAATGAAAATTTATAACTTATATGAATAAATTTATAGCTTATTTGAATAAATTTAAAACTTATATAACTTATTATGAAAATTCGAAACAAATGAAAGAAACAATTGCAGTAGACCACTGGTGAAATTTCAAAACCAATAAAAATAATTCCGGAATTAACGAAAGAAATAATTGATAACATTGATATTGATGTTAATAACGCTAATATTGAATAATATTTCAAATGAGGATGCAAACTCCTTCTCATGATTGTTTATTTTCAAAAAGTGACTAAAATACCTTCTTGGCTTTTGAATACCAAAACGCACCCACCTAACACCTGAGAAACGGCGCAATTTTTATTTTAAATAACATATTTTCAGAAGCGAATTCTAATAGTACATTATTAAGAAATGCAGGGCTCCCACTCAAAAAATGAGAAAAAGTAGGAAAATGCAGGACTAAAAGGTAGGACGGGGGAGGATAACCACCTTGGACAACATAATCATAGCATAATGAAAAAAAATCGTTAAAAAAAGTTTTTGCAAAAAAAAAAAAATTTAATTTAAAAAAGAAATTTAATTTAAAAAAGAAATTTAATTTTGAACTAAATTTTTTTTCAATAGCACTATTTCAGTATCCTTTAAGACTGACTCAAGTCAAAGCAAAAGGACAAATGACTTGGTTACAAAACCAATTTTTAGCCAAAACAGTGTACTTAGCAACTACAGAGATAATTCTTTTGTCTCTCCTCATATATATTACATTATTTTTTTGGAGTCTTCCAAAGTGCAGAGTCTATCAACTCCTTTCGACAATGCACAGCAAATTTTGAAGACGTACGTTTTTTAAGAATGATGCTCTTTCGAGACCACTTTCAGAAGTGCAGTGCAAAATGTGTAAATTACAAGATCCGATGTAAATAAGGCAAGGTGAACCAGATAATTTTACTGCGTTCCAATCCCTTTAAAAAAGGATGGAGTTCACATTTTACTATTTAATGCCAGTGTAATCATTTTTGACAAATGAAGCATTTCCATTTCTAGCTCTTTGCTGAGCATTATAAATATTTTTTATGTCTCTTCATGCCTTAAAAATACAGAAGACAACTGAATGCTATTGGGTAGCATCAGAATCACCAAACCTAAAATAGGGCTATGTATCCAACTGCTTTGTAATGCAAACTGTTGTTTCACCTACTTGCACCATAATTTTGAATGATGAATGTTAGTTACTGTTCAAGACCATGAAGTAATAAATACAAAATTATTTTTTCCATCCAGACAGAAGTTTTTAATGACTACTATATTTGTTGAACCCTCAAACTAAGCAAATGAAAAATTAATCAACCAAATAGTCCACATACAACCCCTTCAAATTACCTTAAAAATGATACAATTTCTGCTTTGGCAGAATCATTAATTGCATTCTCCAACATTTGTAATATTTGGCAATATATCAGTGATTCTCTGCTCAATTAAAATCAATTACACAAATTTTGTCGATAGGATTTGGTAAAAAAGTAGGAAAAGTGGGGACAAAACCGAGAAAGTAGGACATTTAACCAAAAAGTAGGAAAAGTAGGACGAGTGGGAGCCCTGGAAATATTATTTGAAATACAAACCCCCCAAACGAACGCGAAAAATATCTTTAAGATAAGAATACATACACATAATAAATTTATAAAACGCACTCAAAACTAAGACGCACACTATAAATAACTTAATTAGGCCCACACAAACTGGATTAAACAAAGATTAAAACATAACTGGCAAAAAAAAAAAAAATGTTAAAAGCAAGAGAAAAACATGTTTTTTGAACGAATTTGTTTCATTTAAAATAATATCCAAGTTAACATTGCTGCACATTTCCGAAAATTCAAGAACTGACTGTTCGTTGGAAATATTTGTAAATTAAAAACAGATATAGAAAGTAGATGCTTATTTTTTTTCCGATGCGCAAAGATTCTGTTCATGGCAAGTAATTTCATTTAATGATTAACCGCAATCGATATTATTGTATAAAATTTTGAAATTTGAAAATTCCTTCAGGATCCTAGCGTAAAAACATTGCAAGTAAAACGAGTAATGGGTGAAGAAAAATACGCATCAAAATTATGTGTTTGAAAAAAGAATGTATTTTAAAAATTTATTTTTCGTACTTTTCTACTTTATCAATACGTATGATAGTTTTGTACAGTAGTCAGAATTCCACACAGCGCACCCATAGTCTAGTCTAGAACAGTGATTCCCAAAGTGGGCGTTAACGCCCCCTGAGGGCGGTGGAATGTTCCAGGGGGCGGTAGAAGCTACGGGTATAACATAGGATCCTATGTGATAGATTGCGTTAGGGGGAGATGGGAGAAAAAATTTCTGAAGAAGGGGGGGGGGGCGATGGGACAAAAAAGGTTGGGAAACTATGGTCTAAGGCCCTCCTCACACGGGGAAACTAAGGTACGGCAACTGGTAAGAGAAACCGTCTCCCGAAGACCAGTACGTATATCGCTCTAGACGCCCTCACACGAGGGAATTAGCGTCTTGGAGACGAAATATCGAACGCGACTCAGTCACTTGGCGACTGACATGCTAGTCGCCGCCAACTTTTGTTGAAGAAACTAGAGAAACTGCCTTCAGCATTCCTTCATATTTTCGTCATGCGAGTTTGGACTCATATTGAAAAACAATCCAGAGTATATATATGATAAATTATCAGTTGAAAGGACATAATGAAATTTCTTCAGAATTTCAGTTCACAGGTAAATACACGATTTCTTTATTTAAATTGATATTATTTTGAAATTATAATGAAATCAGGGGCGTCGGAATTGTTTCGAAACTGTGGGTGCTCGTCTTTAGTTTTATATCAGAAAGTTTAATTTCTTAATCAATTCTGGGGTGCTCGGATCCATGCCACAAATTACCGTGGATGCTTGAGCTTGCAACCCTGGCTCTGACGCCACTGAATGAAATGATAAACCAGGACTGTCATTTCAACTTTTTTCGGGGGGGGGGGGCGGCAAAGAACATATACTCACTGTATGTACGTATATATACTATTTATAGTGTATTTTTGAAAGCCGGGGGAGGCAATAGCCCCCTGATCCCCCTAGATGACGTGTCTGTGGTAAACACATGGGCCTACCCCGGCACTCCCCCCTCTGGGGCGATTTCAAAAGAAGATGGAGCGTCACAAAAATTATATCTGGTAAAAAATTTCAGGAATAACCAAATGAATTTGCCAAGTAGGATTTCAGAAAAAAAATACATGGCTGGGAGCCCCCATGTTGCTCTTAAGACGGCCCTGGATAAGAACCTGCAGAAAATTTCAAAATACTGTCTACTTTTAGATGTACCTAAACAGGCACGTGTTCCATAGGGATGGTCCCTGATTTTCCCCCTTGCTTGGAATGTCTGTAATCTAGGTCACGCACATCTGTGTGTGGGAGTATTCGGGGAAAATCATTCCCTGAAACATAAACAACAATTCATGTGTTGTTTGTCTCTAGTTTTGCCTATAGTTTATTTTTTGCCTCTGGGAACCATCTTTCGTCGTTTCATCTCATGAAACTACTTAAAATTCTGCGTGACAATATTTTAACTAATAAACAATAAAAATATATTAAATCCAACATATATAGGTACTGAAAGGCACATTTATAGAGGGAAAAACAGACGATTTTTTTTCCAAATGAAATGAAATTATACTAAAAAATTATCTAATTTTCACCATTTTATTGTCATTTCAAAATGATATCAATTTAAATAATGAAATTTTGTATTTACCTGTGAGCTGAAATTCTGTAGCAATTTCACATATAATAGAAATTATTTTTCTTATTTATTTGTTTCGATTTTTCCTAACCCGGTTAACAAGATAATACCGGAAGATAAGAAGGAAAACTAATAGACTGTGCTGTTTTTACTCAGTTTCCAGAAATTAGGAATTAAAATTTAAAATGAAAGAAATAAGAAATTTAAAATTTAAAATTGATGGAAAAAATTATAGGAACTGATACAAATTTGGAATGTTTGCAGGAATAAATTTCAGAATTTATGAAAAAATTCCATAAGTGAATCCCCATCAATTCCTAGAATTGATTAAAATTAGGAATTTACAAATGAAACAATTTCAGAATTGGGAAACGCTTTCAATAAGTTTGGGCCCCCTGGTTGATTTTGGGCTCTTCATTTTTGCAGTTTATGGTGCAGCATTTAATATTCATGATATAAAGGGTGCATAAGTAACAGGGTATGCGGTATTTTAATAGCGAACCGTTGATCCTAGAGGCATACTATTAATTTAAAAAAGTATCCAGATAACGTGTAGTATCTACTCAGATATGTCACTCATATTGCAAGAGGTGTGTTGTATAGTTATTAAAAATAAAATGTTAACTTTTTAACATTTAACTACCCTGTGCTCAAGAACCCAATTAAAAACTTATCGTCTCTGCAAGAGAGACAGGGCAAAAAAAAAAAAAAAAACTTGCTCGTTTTTGAGTGCAATAGTCACTGAGATATTCAAATTCGAAAAACGGATGAAAGTTGAGAAAAAAAAAAACATCGTTAAGTACAGGAGAAAACCGTTTTACCATTACCTCCTAATACTTTATGAACTCCATTAAAATTTTATGTTTGATTGTTGAGAGAAAATTCGGTCGGGAATGGGGAAAGTCTAAGGGTAAAGTAGATTACGTATGTATTCTTCGGTACTGCAGGGAAGAAACCTTTTCAACACGAGAAAATAGCGCCTAACTTAGTGACGTCACAGATACTCCTTCTGTGGCTTGAACCTCCAGGACAGTGTTTCCCAAAGCGGGCAATTTTGCCCCCGGTGGGCGATGGAATGGTTCGGGAGCGATAGAAGCTGCGGGTGTAACATAGTATGCTACGGGGGGGGGGGGGGATGATGAAAAAATTTCTGAAGGGGACGATGGAAAACAAGAACATTTGAAGCAAACTATGCTGTAGGTCTAGGAGGTAATGGTTTTACCTGTATACATTTAACGCTTTTTCCTAACTTTCCCCTCCGTTCTTTGAATTCGAATATCTTATCGAATATTGCACTTAAAAACGCGTAGAACCTTTTTTGTTAGCACCAGGAGAGACAGGGCAACATCTTTGTGTAATTGGGTTCTTGAGCACAGGCTGTCCGTGTAGAAAGCCAACATTTTTATTTTAAAAACGACACAACCCCTTGCAACATGAATGACATAGAAGTGCTACACGTTAATTGGACACTTTTTCTAATTGTACATGCCTGAACGGTTCGCCAATAAAATACCATACGCCCTGTTACCTATACACCCGGTATATTTCTGAAAGAAGCAAGTTGCTGTTTCAGACATGATATCATAGTGTACCAGTATTAAATACGTAGGTATATAAACGATAGATTCCAAATTGAAAATATATTTTAGGCAATAACACAGAATTTTTCATCAAGCATGAATCTTGATTCATTCTGAAGTCACTTCTTTCAATTCTTATAAAATCATTCCCCTCATTAATTCTGTAATTATTTCTCTCATTAGTTCTGAAATGGTTTCTAAATTCAAATTTGAAATTACTTCTTTCACAAATTCTCGAATACATTTTTTCATTGAGGGATTTTTTTTTTCAGCATTTCTCTATAAAATGTGTAACTACGTAAACATTTTCGTTGGCGGACCACTGCTGAACGCTTCGAAGGTCCAAGTGGCCCTCGGGCCATGTGTAGGAGGCCTCTGAACTAGAAAGTTGATCAACAACTCGCAAGTTCGAAATCGAGCACTCTTCCGTGCTTCTGTGAGCACCAGCAATAAGTTGAGGATGCTATAAATGTATTGATCGCAAATAATATAAATAACCCGCGAAAAATATAGAAAATAAAACTGATAGACACTGACCGACATAGGCGTACGCAGAATGTTCTCGAGGGGGTTTACAGATTTTTTTTCCTTCTTGGGGGGGGGCGGGTTTCGTTTTTTCCTGTAAAATAACACTATAATCTTAGCTCAAGGGAGGCGGTAAGAACTCCAACACCTCCCCCCCTCTTGCGTACGCCAATGCTGACCGAAATATTCTTCATGTGTGGTTGAGTCTCAAGTCTCTGACATGTGCGAGACCAATATTAGATGATATTATCTGAATAAGAAAAGAGAAGACCAAACAAAAAGCAACAAAATCAACAGTAATTATTACATTTTTAAAGTAACTCACCACAAAAATCTTGCGCAAAACCAAGGAACGCGTCAGCAACGATGAGATTCGTCATTTTTTCATATTTGAGATACAACAGTTTTTTCCCCCGCCAAAGAAAGGGGCGTCGGAATGTGGCGGGTTTCGTGGAACCTGACCAATAGCATTCGGGGAAGCACCTTGTGACAACTTTTGGAACCCCGTGACCCCCGTTTACGCGGGAAAATTCGCCATTCCGCAGGTGATTGCCGTCGAGCGTTGTTGTATGTGAAGTTCACTGCTTCAGTTTCGTTAATCATTTCCTTAAAAAAAATGTAGTTTGAGTTTTGACTTCGTGTAATCAATGGAAATAATTACGAGATAGGACGCGTTTGTTTAGACTGAACCTCTAATATTTTTAACAGTGTTAATTCCAACCTATCTCTACTACTTCTTGCGAGAGCGTCATCGTTCCGGACCGCTTTGCTGAGCTAATCACCATTGTGCAAGAACCGTAGTCCTAACTGGTCTCCAGGGGCCATTCTTACCTGCAGTCGAAACTCTTGGTGCGCAATTCAGTTGATGTCATCAATTGCGTTTGCTACAACTTTATGAAGGAATTTAACACTGCTGAAGTCGTTGATGAGAAACAGATTCCAGTCACTTTAGAAATGGGTAAGTCCCAATTTTTAAGTGCCTCAGTTCAACTCTTTCAAGTTTCTTTATGGGCATCGTTTAATATTTAATCATGTGTATATATTGTTTATAATTTTTGTTAATTCTGATAACGCTAACCACTGTAGTTGCGGGAATGTTGAGTGCAAATTGTGTGTGTGTTTCCTGAGTCACTAATACGTGTTATTGCTGCTGTTTTAAGACGAGCTGTTTTATACAAGGTGATAGGTCTATAATTTAGTTAATTTCTCTGAATTTTGCTCTTTTTTCAAAACTTGTTGCTTATTAAGAAAGTTCTCTCGATAAGAATTTATGTTTAATTTTTTTTTTTTTCGAAAATTTTATCTTATGAAAGCTCAAGTTATGGGAAATTCATGGCCCCACTAGGGTGGGGCTGACAGGGCTCGGAACAATTCTCTTAGTTTTTTTGCTTTTTCTCAATATTTAATTTAACTATAGAAGGGCCCGTGAAAAACCAGACGGGGGCCCACAAAAGATCCCGGCCTTCGGGCCCTACTCCTAAATGTGGGGGCTATGGGAAAATGTTTGCTCAACCTTCGCTAAATTCATTTGCAATGGTGTTGTAATGAGCAAATTTACTGTTCTCTTACTTTTAAGTATTTTGAAGAATTTTGGTATGTAAACCATTATATATACTTGATTCAAAAACTTGTATTGGCAGGTATTTAATTTTTTATATGAAATTCGTTTTTTTTCTGATCTTTATAAATGATTTGTGAAATTGGAATTATTTGAGAAGTATACAGAAGTACTTACGGTTAAATGTACAGTCGAATCCCGTTTTAACGAATACCGTTACAGTGAAAATCTCGTTTTAACGAACACTTTTCTGATCTCCCCCCCCCCCCCGATAAGTTTTCATCGGAACAGTATAAAAACCTGGAAACGAAGTGATTTCTCCGGTATCTTACGAGTTCGTTATAACGGGATTCGACTGTATATTATTCTAAATTCTGAGTTCAGGTCGGCTTAGTTCTACTGGTTTTGAAAATTTGAAACCACTTTCTGTACATAATGTTTTTTCCAGATTATCTTTTCTTGAACTGCGATAAAGGCTCATGCTGTGACTCCGGGATTTGTCTATTTTTATTCAATAACCCCATTGAAAACTAATTTCAGAGGCGCCTCTAGCTCACCTACTTCCCAGATGCAAAACCTCATGTGCTGATCCTAAAGAATAAACGAATGAACATAATTTTTGATCTGTCCACTTTAGAGGAATTGTCCCTTTTTTTAGTGTAGGGTCAGGTCATTCTATCTCCTCATGCTTATCAGGAATCCGATCCGTATCCGCACTGATTAGTTTAGAACCGAGCACGCCCAGGTTCTGTCGCTTTTGCGATATAAGCTCATATCCTGCACTGATTATTGACAATATAAGGATAAAAGGGAAATCTTGGTACTACAGTAGAGTATCAATTATCCGAATACTGATCAACCGAAACATCGGGTAAGGGGCCGTTCAAGTATTACGTAAGCAAATTTTTAGCCATTTTTGACCCCCCCTTCCCCCTGTCAGCAAATCGGAAACCCCCTCCCCCATCGATGATGCCGTAATACTTGAACGGCCCCTAACCGAAAGCGTTTCAGTCGGGAAATTACAATTTGTGCACTATTGTAGAAGTTTCGCTAGCGGCCGTAAATGCTTTCCCCCTAATGATATATTGCGCCTATGATATATTGGTGCTATTTTTTCCCGTAAATAATCTTTTATCCCAAAAAATCAATTATCCTAACAATCCTGGTTCTCAATTGTTTCGGGGCTCCGCGGCCACTTGAGGAAATTAAAAAAAACCAGTAAATTAAAAAAAAATTAATTATAATATTTTTGACTAATAAAAGTAAGTAACTTTGATGAATAAATAGAAAATAGGTCTACGGGGCTCCGCCATAGAAATTACATACCAGAAAGGGCTCCGAGTGTCAAAAAATGTTAAGAACCGCTGCTCTATTGCATCTGCGTTCTCTCCCCCCCGAATATTTGGAGGAAGATACTGATAGCGGGGGGGGGGGGGGAACCCACTCCTCTTCAACATCGGATAACATTTCCTACTCGCGATGGCGCGGTTTAACTTAAGTAGTGTTTTTCCTTGAAAAAAAACGACGCATTTTCTTCGGGATTTTACAATTTATTGCAGGGTACGCAAATTATTTGATTTTTTTTTAATCATTGATTTCAAATCACGAGAGAGAAATTTAAGTGGTAAACTTTTTGATAAAAAGAGATATATAGAAGATCGGATAAATTTTGACTTGAACCTCTAATTCCTAGATACAGTGCAGAAAGATAGCTGTTTTATTTCTAGATTTTGTGCTTGGGAGAAATTGCAGAAAAATATAAGGAGCTAAACTTAGAGATATAACTGCTCCAAGTATTTGGAATGTATGACAACAGGACACTAGGGTTCCCGTAATAAAAAAACAGAGAAGTTATGTTTTGTATAAAGTCTTGAATTATATGCCCTAATTGCTGATTTAATAATAATAACGTAATTGCCGTTGGAATTGAAATTTTGATGTGAAAAAGTCTAGAGATTGCTCGTTGTTTATTTTACCAAAACTTAATAAATCTTTGAAATAATAAGTGTGTATATGCCGAAATTACTAAGCATCATGCAAGTCAGAAACACATCACAATAAATGCATTCATCAATTGAGCAGGATAAATAATCTTGTCAATAGAATGTTTTTCATATATTTGATTCTGAGTACATTGAGTGAATTAAGAAACCCTGCACCATGTGGTGATATTATTACTACTAAACCGGACATGCACTTCGTCCATATTCCTCTGCGGAACTTCTAACGATTTGGTACATGTATCGTACGATAATACTGAGTTGCCACCAGGCATTTACTTGCAACGGGGGAAGGTTGGGGGGAGGGGTGCCCACCTGAATAAAAACACTGATCTATACAGATCTGTATAAGAAAATGGTAATCAATGAAGTTAATTCGGGCTCAATAGTTTTTCATATTACGTCAACACAGATTTTGGATGTTCATATTTCTTGCTTGTGGTTCGTTTGTTTATTGTTCGTTTATTAGTTTAATCAATTTGATGCTTAATTAAATTTGTTAGATTTGGTCAAAAGAAATGGGTAGGTGATATGAAAATATGCATTCTTAATGATTAACAAGATTTGTTTCAATTAATAAGCAGTCAGTTAATTTTTTTTTGTAAAAAATCGTGATTTTTTGATGCTCTGATTGATTGGGATCAATTCGAAATGTACTCATTACCAAGTATAGTATACAGTGAAACCTCGCTACAACGATACTCGATATAACGATAAATCCCTCCACAACTATATTTTTTCAAGTCCGGTTAAGCTTTCAAACCTAACTCTAATGTGAAACTGCTCTATGTAACGATAATCTCTCTACAACAATATTTTTTCTTGTCCGAAGAGTACCGTTTTATTAAGATTTCGCTTTATATAACGCGATGATATAATTATATTACAATATAAAAATAAAAGTAAATGAAGTAAAAAATAAATAATAATCATCCAAATCCATGAAACTACTCAGAGTCAATGGAGGAAAAATGCGTTTTTTTATTCGGATGCGATTTCAGCAGTTCCTTAAGAACTGAAGTACGGTTTCAGTACTTCTTAGAACTTCGATAAATTGGCCTTTCATTTACTTATTTAATAATTTGTCAATAATTATAATGTTGAAATATCCTCTAGAATAATATAGAGAGAGAAAAGAATTATGTGTGGGTGTTAATCTGGCTAACCCTATTTAGGCCGAAAATTTTTTTGAAACCAAGTCATTTCTGTCATTTTGCTTTGGCTCGAGTCAATCTTACAGGGTACTAAAAAGGTGATGTGAAAAAAAAAATATATTTTTCAAAAAGAAAAAAACAATTTTTTAGGGATTTTTTTTTTTATTAGTGTACTATGATTAAGTTCTAAGGGGGGGGGGGGGTGCCATCCCCATCCTACTTTTTCTAATTGGTAGACCTGAATTTTATTATAATTTCATCTTTTTCATCCGGCCATGTTCTGGGTTGGTGCTGTAATGACAGTTTGTGTGTGGCTCCCTGCATGAAGAGAGTTGAAAGTGGATCTCGGATCTTGATATTCCAGTTGGGTGATTGGATACATCTTCAGTTGATGTTGATGATGATCTCAAAGTTTCTTTGGTCAATTCAAAAAAAGAGGGAATAAAGATTCATTTGAAGCAGATCAAGATGGCTTCCTAGAAACAGGTAAGTTCTATTGATAAAAACGGTTTCTCGTGGTCTATTTATTATTCTTGCTATATTTTATGTAAATCATTTGTAAATACAGTGAAAATCCTGTGTAAGATGGATGATTGCCCTTATAACAATATTAATTCTTTGGTCCCGGTACATTTCCTCTAGTGTTGAAGTATTCCATCTACAATAAAACTAGAGATGAGCCGAATAATGCTTAGGTATTCAGACAAATTTCTATGTATATCTAATCACTACAAACTAATTTTAAAAAATTAATTAATTGGAATTTTTCCCATAAATAAAAAATTTACTGATTATATTAAATTTTGTGGTATGTATCCTTTTCTATAAAAGAGGTTATGTGAGGGTGAATTTCTACGATAAGAGAACATTAAAATGAAAATAAAATCCTACTGCAATAAGGTGTAAGAGTGAGCATGAATTATAGTGTACACAAGTACACTAATTGAAGGATATACCTAGGCAAGATACGTATTGAGCTACTAAAAGAGGAAAAAAACATCTTTGAGATAAAATGAGAGAAAAATAAGCATCACTAGCTGAGAAAAATGGGATGAATTGGAAATGGACGAGAAATTATGGTTGATATTTTTTTAATTAGATGTAAAATTGCATTAAGTGCTGTAAATATTAAAATGCAATGTATCATTAAACTTGATTGTCCGTATCATGGCAAATAAATAATCTTCCAATTGCCAGTTTTTTAAATTAAATAATAAATTGCATATTTAAAGTTCAATATAAATCATTTGAAATTACCAATAATTTTATTTTCAATGAAGAACACCAACTATATACTATATTTATAACTGTGATGAATTTTAGGAAATCGATATTCGGCCGCCGAATAATCGGTGTTTCATCTAAATCACTATCCGCCCCATTCTAAATAAAATCCCTCTTAACAGACATCCCTCTGATGCGGTCACCCCTTTTTACGGCCAAATAACAATTTCCCCTCGTATAATAAAAGTATGCATTTCAAACCCCTCATCAAAGGTCACCCATCTTTTACCAACGAATCTTTTCGTCCCACCGGTGTCAGCAAAAGAGGAGGTTTTACTATATAACGATAAATCTTGTATAATGATATTTTTCTGTTGTCCCTTAAGTGTCGTCATAACATGAGATTTTAGCTGTATTTCCATCATTTTTTGGATTTTTTTTTTTTCCTTTTTCACATACTAAGAACACATATTTGGTCGAAGTTCAATCGTGGACATTTTTCTGTGGCTGCAAACGCACTGTGTGATGTTATGCAAAATACCAATCAATCCTCAGTTGCTGCATGTTTTTGATATGAACGTTGATGTTTCAGAATGAGATATATCGTTTTCCTCGTTACAGTGGTTTTGCTAACCCTTTCAGCGGCATTGATGAAATATCTTGCCTTCTTAAAAGGTTCTTATTTTAGCATTTACGACGCGAGATATTTTGTAAAATTGATTCTCACTGGAACAATTTTCCCTATACCCCTTAGTTTGCACCTGCTGAAAATCGGAAGAAAGCTTACTGCATTCAAAAAAAGGTACGGTATTTTTTAAAGGTGGGTTTACTCATTTTTGCTGTACCACTTATAGAGATAAATTGGTGAAATAAAAAAGGTTTTTATGAGTCTTTCCCATTGTATTATAGTTAGGTTATGGAGATTAACCATTCCCCTCACCATTTTTACCATCTTCTGTGTTGGACATGGGAGAAATGTCTTTTCCCTGTTTCTCATCATCAATGATTGACAAATGAAAAATAACTTTTACTGTCCCCGCACTATGTGATGACTGAATTCCATAAAATTATGTTATTGAAATTTTCAATAATAAAATGAGGAGGTAGATAAAAAATTGTTGAAAATTTCAAATCTACTTTGAAAACACTTGACGGTGGCAGATTAGAAGTGGATTGGCCATTCAAAATTGATCCACCGCAATTATCAAATAACAAAGATTTGAGGCGTTACAGATTAACAAGTATGTGTAGATTCGCCGAGAAACATATGTTAATGGAATACCAATCCGTTTTCCACGAATGGGAAAAAATGAAATTTATAGAAAAGGTTTCAGTGAGAATGAAAATAGCCATTATTTGCCTCATAGACCTGTTGTGAGAGCAGATAGCAAAACGATGAAAATTACACCGGTGTTTCATGCATCGTCCAGAGAGAAAGGACAATTATCATTAAATGATTGTTTGTATACTGGCCCTAACATGATTGAATTGATAACAGACATTTTGGATCGGTTCAGATTTTATCCCATAGGGTTGTCTGCCGATATAGAGAAAGCGTTCCTTCAATTGAGTGTTTCTCCTCGAAACCGGGATTATTTACGTTTTTTGCTTGTAAATGACACAAGTGGACTCAGAGAGAAGGAAGGTGAAATTGCATAATCTCGATTTTTAAGTGAAGGAAGTTCCATGGTATTCTGTGAGATTTTCAAATTATCAATCGCTTATCCGTTTGATAGTTATGGTGAACGGGGAATTCTCTGGTTGGACAGACGTCACAAGTGGAGTTCCTCAGGGAAGTGTCCTTGGCCCCATACTTTTTTCACTTTTTATCGATAAACTCGATCAGGGTATCGATGGAATTACTAGCAAATTCGCAGATGATGTGAAGCTAATGGGGTAATCGGGAATGAAAGCGATAGGGAGTTGCTCCAGACCAACTTAAACAAGATTGCAGCATGGGCAAATGAATGGAGCATGACGTTTAGCGTAGATAAGTGCATGGTCGCTCATTTTGGTTCGAACAACCCACGGTTCTCTTACGAGTTGAATGGTGTCACTATCCCGGATGCAACTAGAGTCACCGATTTGGGAATTCTCATTGACGAGCGACTTAAGTTTTCTGAACATTGTTCAGCGGTTGTCAAAAAATCGAATAGAATGCTTGGTCTCATTTTCAAAAAGGTCTCTTCGCGTTCTCCTAAAGTCATTCTTCCGCTTTTTCGAGGCTTAGTTCGTCCTGGACTGGAGTATGCTGTAAGGTTTTGGAGACCATACCTACAGAGGGACATAGACTTGGTTGAAGGGGTGCAGAGAAGAGCTACGCGTGTCCTTATTGGCACACAGGGCTTGAGTTATGAAGAAAGACTTCATTTTTTGAATATGTTTACATTGGATGAACGCAGGTGTCGAGGAGATATGATCGAAGTGTTCAAAATTTTCAATGGGATGGATAGGATGGACCATGAACTTTTAGTACACCGCCAATCGACTGCTTTTACAAGGGGACACCAGTATCGATTGGTGAGGGACAATGCAAGGTTATGGTGTCGCAGGGAATTTTTCTCCAATAGGGTTGTTAATAAATGGAATAGCTTACCCCCGGAGGTAGTAAATTGTAACACAATTGACACGTTTAAAAAGAAATACGATAAACATGTTGGGGTAAATCGGGAAGCTATCCATTCTTAGAATAAGACAACCATAAGTATTCTTTATGGGCATTGTATAATATTTTATCATGTGTATATATTGTTTGTAATTTGTGTTAATTGCATTTTTAATTGGGTTGCTGTATTTTTGAAACATATGACAACCATATTTTTATGGGCATCTTTTTATCAGCCACCTCGTTGGGCATTTTGCCTGTTGTGGTGTTGTATTTGTATTTGTATAGCTTGGATCCTGCGTTTCATTTTCAATGTCAGGAGGGAAAACTCATCCAAGTTGAGAGGAGAACTCTCTCTGTTGAGGAAATTGAAAGGGCAGAAAAAACACTAATAAGAATAGTACAGACACAATGCTTTCCTGTCCCTCAGGATATTCTTGTTCTTAATACATTCATAGATGAGGAAGGTATAATACGAGTGAGGACTGGAATAACTGAACGCATAGACAAACCCTCATTCATATCGTCTATCTTATTACCTGATAAATGTCCCATTTACTCGTCGGCTAATTGAATATTACCATAGAGAAAACTGCCATGCAGAGACCCAAATTCTTCTAAGTATTCTAAGAGAAAAATTCTGGATATTCAGAGGTATTAGGTTCATAAGAAGTGTCTTGTTAGATGTAAACGATTTCAGGCAAAATCACTTAACAGTGATCCAGTATCACTTCCATTGGATAGGGTACAGGCAGGGCCATATTATCGCATGGGCAAATCGGGACTTTGCCCAGGGCCCCCAGCTTGAAGGGGGCCCCCAAATCTATAATAATAAAGTCTGAAAAGTTGTTTTTTTTAAGTAAAACTTAAATACTTAGAAAAAAAGGAATTTCGTTTTTGTAATGCATCTAAACTTTTTAAAGAATAGAAACTATAAATATAATTTTTTTTTTACATTAATAAAATATTTTTACAGTTATTGGGAGAGAAATTGAACTTCTATTATTCAACTGTAATACTACTTTTTCTAATAAAGGAAAAATGAGTTCCGATTGGTCGGTTCAGGGAATTTTCTGTTGATACCAAAAAAAGTTAAATCTCAGATGAGAAGAAGCACCGGTGCTGCGATGCTAGCCGTTGTAAAGGCATCACAATCCATAACAGAGAAAAGCAAACAATGTTTGTTTTCAGCATGTTTAGCATTTTATAGCTCAATGGTAACTTCAATATTATAAGTTTAATTATGTCCTCTCGAACTTATTTATCTGGCTCTGCAAAGAGAAAGTTGAAAAAACAGAAAGATGAGGGGGAAAAAAAATTGCTAGTTCATTAAAAAATTATTTTGCAGCACATGCAAAAGTCAATGCGCCATGTAATGAACAATCTAAAGCTGAATCTGATGATGATGAAACAATAATTAATGAATATGATAATTCCAGAGCATGTTTGAGGAATGTTGAGATTCAAGATGATGATGATAGTAAGCCTAGTTGTGTAAGCCTAGCTGCTACTGAGAAAAATGAAAATTTTCTTTATCCAGACCCAGCAATGTGGACTGTTATTAATAATGAAATGGTGGAATATTTTATATGTAATCCCCCTCCTCAAAATACCGATTTGCTATCGGAGACTGAAAGAGTTTTTGGAGGTGTGAAGAGAAGTCTCACTATTTCTCAATTTTATCATACCAAAAGAAATGGTGAAAAACTTTTAAGGAAATGGTTGGTTTTGTCAGCTTCATCGAAAATGTTATTTTGTTGGGTGTGCAAATTGCTACATGCCAATAGCAACAGCTCATGTAAAGGTCAGCTAATTGAAGGATTTTGGGACTGGAAGCATGCTGCTACCAGATTAAAAGAGCATGAAAACTCTTCTTCACATAAGCAAGCCATGATGGATCTGTCACTCCGGGCAAATGTCTCACAAAGAGTTGATTCATCTTTGGTACAGCAATATGAAGAGGAGACGAAGTATTGGATGTCTGTGCTTAAACGAGTTGTTGCTGTTGTGAAATTTTTGGCTATACGGGGTCTACCTTTTTTTGGTGATAATGAAACTGTTGGATCTAGGCACAATGGAAATTTTTTAGGCTGTTTAGAAGTGATAGCCAAATTTGATCCATTTCTTTCAAAACATTTGGAGAGATATGGGAATCCTGGCAAAGGAAATGTAAGCTATTTGTCCTCAACATGTGTCGATCAGTTTATTCATATAATGGCTAAACAAGTGGAAAAACAAATCATTGATGAAATTCTGCTTGCCAAATACTACTCAATTATTATTGATTCTACCCCAGATATTACTCATCTTGATCAGTTGTGTTTTGTGATTCGATATGTTGTCGAAGCTGAACCTGTGGAAAGATTTCTGAAATTTGTTCCAATGTACAGCCATAAATCAGAAACCCTAGCAGAAATTGTTTTAACAACTCTAAAAGATGCTGGAATCAATGTATTAAATTGTCGTGGCCAAAGCTATGACAATGCATCAAATATGGCCGGCAAATATTCTGGGTTACAAGCCCGAATAAAAAGCATAAATCCTTCCGCTGATTTTGTTCCTTGTGCAGCTCATTCTCTTAACTTGGTTGGTGTTAATGCTGTTGAGTCATGCAGTGGTGCAATGCAGTTTTTTTGTCTTGTGCAACAAATATATACTTTCTTTTCTTCATCAACACACAGGTGGCAGATACTAAATGAAGAACTGAAAAAACGTGGCGATTTTTCAACATTGAAGAACCGCAGTAGTACTAGGTGGTGTGCTGATGCTCATGCCGTTAAATCATTAAGGAAGAACTATAATGCCATTGTACTTACTCTTAACAGATTAGGTACAGAAGAAAATGAAACTGCATACACAAAATTGGAGGCACAATCCCTTTTGAAAACGTTGAAAAAGTTGGAAACTGTACTGAACATCGTTGTATGGGATACCCTTTTACAAAGGCTTAATCAAACCAGTGTGGAACTTCAAAAATCATCTATGAATTTAACGCGTGTCACACTTTTGTACCAATCTTTAATTGAATTTACTCAATATGTGAGAGACAATTTTGAGGAGTATGAAAAATTAGCAAGAGATATGTGTGAGCCGGATGTTGATTACGATGTAGCAAGAAAAAAATTAAAGCCAAGAAGCAAAGATCCTCATGCAGTACATAGCTGTGAAGTTGACCTGACACCTCGTGAAGCTTATAAATCAAGTATTTATTATGCTGTTTGTGATGCTTTAATTTCACACCTTTCTTTTCGTAAAGAGCCGTATAATAGCACAGCGAAAAAGTTTGCTTGCCTGAGTGAAATGAAGTTGAAATCAAAACTTATGGATAAAGCGATTTCTTTGCAAAAATCCTACCCTCAGGATTTAGATGATTCTTTTCCTGAAGAGCTACAGCAATTTTCTTCACTTGTGGAAGATGGATATAATATTGCAGATATGTTTAAAAAACTGAAATGTTTAGAGCTGGAAGAGACATTTTCCAATGTTGATAGTGCCATAAGAATTTTTTTAACATTGCCAGTAACAAATTGTTCTGGTGAAAGATCCTTTTCTTTGTTAAAGCGTCTAAAGTCTCCCATACGCTCTAGTATTCTGCAGGAAAAACTAAGCTCTTTAGCATTACTCTGCATTGAAGGAGAAGTAACAAAAAAATTGGATTTCAGTAATGTAATTCTTGATTTTGCGAAAATGAAAAGCAGAAAAAAAAGTGAATTACTTCACAGTAAAACATTTTTGTGATGCATTAGCCACGCAACTGGTGATTTTATTGATGTGGTTAGTATTTGTCTCATACTTTATTATTTCTTGATAACTAAAGGGTACACGTGAAACAAAATGGTTTAAATTTTCAGTTTTATGTTCAAAAGTTTTTGATCAGACAAAAAATTCTAAAAATATGCAATTTATATCGTTTTACACCCGAGAAATCTATTTTAGATTAGAGAGGAGGGGGGCCCCCAAAAGTATCCTTGCCCAGGGCCCCGATTTGTCATGATCGGGCCCTGGGTACAGGATGCTTCCGTATTCGAAGTTGTGGGTGTAGATTTGGCAGGACCCTTGTATATTAAGAAGAGGGAAAAGACCTGGATAGTTTTTTGTTTACATGCGCAATATATAGAGCTGCACATCTGGAGTTAAGTTTCTGCTCTATCCACCGATGCTTTCCTTCTGTCACTGCGACGATTCATAGCAAGGAGGGGAAAACCGCGGGTAATATATTCCCTTAATGGTACCAACTTCAGGGGTGCTGACAATAGTTTCAGTGCTATAGACTGGGAGAAAATAGGTAAATACTCTTCCACACAACGTATTAGCTGGAAATTCAATCCTCCCACGGCAGCATGGTGGGAAAGGCTAGTACTAGTACGCACACTTGAAGAATTGCTCAGGCAAACCTTGGGAAGAACTGTTCTTTTTCTAGAAGAGCTGTCAACAATGTTGTGTGACTGTGAGTCAGTCATCAGTTCAAGACCCCTTATGTGAGAGTCTGATACCGACAGAAAGTGTCAAACGATTTACGACAGTGGTTTCGTAAAGAATATTTGGGTCCACTAATTCAAAGAAAGAAGAAACTATCATCAACCTAGTTGAAAGTTGGGGATGTCGTCCTTGTTGGGGACAATTCCAAAAAAAAAAAAGAAGAATGGATTGGCTTTTGGCGAGAATCACTCAGCTGATTCCAGGGAGAGATAGAAAAATAAGGACTGTCATAGTGAAGTCTCAATCCGG
This sequence comes from Pholcus phalangioides, assembly GCF_987345545.1. NCBI lineage: Eukaryota > Metazoa > Arthropoda > Arachnida > Araneae > Pholcidae > Pholcus > Pholcus phalangioides. Next base: position 62,824 of record NW_028301612.1, on the reverse strand, counting down.
AACATTTGTGTGTCCAATACAAAGAATTTTTCCATTGGAAATGCATGATAATGCACCTTCTAATTTGTTCTCTTGTGACAATTTTTTTTTTTCAGATCCTGATCCTCTCATGGACTATGCAGGACCAACATGCAGATTCGGTCGGGCACTCAAAGTTCCTGAAAGATTGGTCTTTATGGGTCCAAGCTGTTTGGAAGACTTAGCTGCCAAACACCAGAGAGGATGAAGGGTAAACCACCCAAAAGGGGCCTCTCTCCCTGACGACATTCCAGGAAGAGGTCACCCACACTCTTTAGTTTTAGTTCCTCTCTTTTTTTCTCCTTTTACTCTGTCTGTTTATAGATATGTGTGCTTGTTGTAGATGAGGAGGGTCATGTAGAATCATCCTCCTTACATAGATGAATTAAACATCAGTTCATTGTTTGATTTAATACTTTCCTTATTGAGAATCTCCTTTTTATTGAAAGGACCTCTAACAGCTGATATTACGTTATTTTTGGTGAACCATAATCGTTGTTTACCTGTTCTTTCAGATGCATTTTTGAGTTGCAATCTGTTAGCACTTCTTTTATTTCTACGGTAAATCGAACTAAAGCGTCTTCATACCTATATTTAGAAGTTCTAGAGGAAATCACTAAAGGGTGGTTCTAGGCTGAGTAGCCTATGCAGAAACAAGAAAAAATATATTTTTTTAAATGTTTTTATGCAAAATTTCAAACTACGAGCATACTGGACTGGATGATTCGCAGAGAAGAGAAACTCTTAATTTTTTTTAAAACGTGATCCGCACGCACTCCAAAGACATCCTTAAGATCTGTCCAGGAAATTTGTTAGTGTTAGTATACATCGAAGAACTTGGGATTTGAACCCAGACTTGCACAATCAGAGGATAGCCTACCTAACCACTAGACTGCCAGGCGACAATATTTTGCTCATTTCAGCTGTCTGGGAACACAGCAGCGAGTTTTCGGGGTTATTTTACTGGTGCGACTTATACGCTAGAGAGGCACCGAACTGTCTCGCATGGGTAATAATAATTAACTATAAGATAAAACCTCTCTGAAACCATGCAGTCGATCCGCTAATGACTCAAAGATTTGGGCATTTTTAAGTTCACGTCCTTATTCTGTAGTACTTGGCTTACTCTCTTAAATTTGTCATTTTTGGCAATGATAATGATTTGTTTTATTAATGCGTGAGTCTCACCCAGACACAACCCCGAGGACCTCATGATAAGTAGATCTGTTAACAATTTGCGAGAGTTAGTATGCAAATTGGTAGGCAGGAATTTTTAGCTGGTAGAGAGAGCCTCTCAGAAAAATCAGTGACAAAGGACCCCCCCCCCCCCCCATGATGCTGTTAAAATAGCTGAAGCTAACTTTAGAGAAATTGCACGAAATCTCATTCCAAAAACTGAGCTTTATCGTGATCTCTAGTTTGCAATATTATGAATTTTTCTGTATTTGTACCATCTTTTTGACAGATATCTTCAACTACACAATCAATCAATCCAGCCCTGTAAATAAGGAAACGGAATCCGTCATAACTAGGAATGTTCTTAAAATGGAAGAGACTGCTCACATATTGCATTATTGATACGTTTGAAGCAATTGCTAACTCTTATTTTTAAAATATCAAGTTAATTTTGCCCATGATTAACTACATCATCTTGTCTTTGAAACAAATGTGATTATTAAATTGATTGAAGTGTATGATTGAATTTACTATTAAAGTTGTTGGTTGGTTTTGCAAACTATGTTACAAACTATGTTACAAACTCATCCTTTGGTCTCAAACAATGCCATTCCTTTGAATGTCTTTGATATTCTTGAATTTTGATTTTATGAACTAATTGTTCAGGTCTGTAGAAGTGATTAATGGCTGTGTAATGCATGTAATCATTTTTAAATTTTTGTTTGTTGCTTTCAAAAGAATGGAGGTAAATAGTTTGAACTTTTTAATGATCTAATTTGTGTTTTCAATCTTCCGTCAGTTCTATGTCATGGATTGGGGGAACCTAATTCTAATGCTCATTCCTGTTGTTTCCAGAGGAGAGAGTATGTTCATAATTTTTTTATTATTTCAATTACAAACTCATCCTTTGGTCTCAAACAATGCCATTCCTTTGAATGTCTTTGCTATTCTTGAATTTTGATTTTATGAACTAATTGTTCAGGTCTGTAGAAGTGATTAACGGCTGTGTAATGCATGTAATCATTTTTAAATTTTTGTTTGTTGCTTTCAAAAGAATGGATGTAAATAGTTTGAACTTTTTAATGATCTAATTTGTCTTTTCAATCTGCAGTCAGTTCTATGTCATCGATTGGGGGAAGTAATTCTAATGCTCATTCCTGTTGTTTCCAGAGGAGAGGGTATGTTCGTCATTTTTTTTATTATTTCAATTACAAACTCATCCTTTGGTCTCAAACAATGCCATTCCTTTGAATGTCGTTGATATTCTTTAATTTTGATTTTATGAACTAATTTTTCAGGTCTGTAGAAGTGATTAACGGCTGTGTAATGCATGTAATCATTTTTAAATTTTTGTTTGTTGCTTCCAAAAGAATGGAGGTAAATAGTTTGAACTTTTTAATGATCTAATTTGTGTTTTCAATCTGCAGTCAGTTCTATGTCATTGATTGGGGGAACTTAATTCTAATGCTCATTCCTGTTGTTTCCAGAGGAGAGGGTATGTTCATCACTTTTTTTATTATTTCAATTACAAACTCATCCTTTGGCTTTCAGATGCATTTTTGAGTTGCAATCTGTTAGCACTTCTTTTATTTCTACGGTAAATCGAACTAAAGCGTCTTCATACCTATATTTAGAAGTTCTAGAGGAAATCACTAAAGGGTGGTTCTAGGCTGAGTAGCCTATGCAGAAACAAGAAAAAAAATTATTTTTTTTAATGTTTTTATGCAAAATTTCAAACTACGAGCATACTGGACTGGATGATTCGCAGAGAAGAGAAACTCTTAATTTTTTTTAAAACGTGATCCGCACGCACTCCAAAGACATCCGTAAGATCTGTCCAGGAAATTTGTTAGTGTTAGTATACATCGAAGAACTTGGGATTTGAACCCAGACTTGCACAATCAGAGGATAGCCTACCTAACCACTAGACTGCCAGGCGACAATATTTTGCTCATTTCAGCTGTCTGGGAACACAGCAGCGAGTTTTCGGGGTTATTTTACTGGTGCGACTTATACGCTAGAGAGGCACCGAACTGTCTCGCATGGGTAATAATAATTAACTATAAGATAAAACCTCTCTGAAACCATGCAGTCGATCCGCTAATGACTCAAAGATTTGGGCATTTTTAAGTTCACGTCCTTATTCTGTAGTACTTGGCTTACTCTCTTAAATTTGTCATTTTTGGCAATGATAATGATTTGTTTTATTAATGCGTGAGTCTCACCCAGACACAACCCCGAGGACCTCATGATAAGTAGATCTGTTAACAATTTGCGAGAGTTAGTATGCAAATTGGTAGGCAGGAATTTTTAGCTGGTAGAGAGAGCCTCTCAGAAAAATCAGTGACAAAGGACCCCCCCCCCCCCCCCATGATACTGTTAAAATAGCTGAAGCTAACTTTAGAGAAATTGGACAAAATCTCATTCCAAAAACTGAGCTTTAACGTGATCTCTAGTTTGCAATATTATCAATTTTTCTGTATTTGTACCATCTTTTTGACAGATATCTTCAACTACACAATCAATCAATCCAGCCCTGTAAATAAGGAAACGGAATCCGTCATAACTAGGAATGGTCTTAAAATGGAAGAGACTGCTCACATATTGCATTATTGATACGTTTGAAGCAATTGCTAACTCTTATTTTTAAAATATCAAGTTAATTTTGCCCATGATTAACTACATCATCTTGTCTTTGAAAAAAATGTGATTATTAAATTGATTGAAGTGTATGATTGAATTTACTATTAAAGTTGCTGGTTGGTTTTGCAAACTATGTTACAAACTATGTTACAAACTCATCCTTTGGTCTCAAACAATGCCATTCCTTTGAATGTCTTTGATATTCTTGACTTTTGATTTTATGAACTGATTGTTCAGGTCTGTAGAAGTGATTAACGGCTGTGTAATGCATGTAATCATTTTTAAATTTTTGTTTGTTGCTTTCAAAAGAATGGATGTAAATAGTTTGAACTTTTTAATGATCTAATTTGTGTTTTCAATCTGCAGTCAGTTCTATGTCATCGATTGGGGGAAGTAATTCTAATGCTCATTCCTGTTGTTTCCAGAGGAGAGGGTATGTTCGTCATTTTTTTTATTATTTCAATTACAAACTCATCCTTTGGCTTTCAGATGCATTTTTGAGTTGCAATCTGTTAGCACTTCTTTTATTTCTACGGTAAATCGAACTAAAGCGTCTTCATACCTATATTTAGAAGTTCTAGAGGAAATCACTAAAGGGTGGTTCTAGGCTGAGTAGCCTATGCAGAAACAAGAAAAAATATATTTTTTTAAATGTTTTTATGCAAAATTTCAAACTACGAGCATACTGGACTGGATGATTCGCAGAGAAGAGAAACTCTTAATTTTTTTTAAAACGTGATCCGCACGCACTCCAAAGACATCCTTAAGATCTGTCCAGGAAATTTGTTAGTGTTAGTATACATCGAAGAACTTGGGATTTGAACCCAGACTTGCACAATCAGAGGATAGCCTACCTAACCACTAGACTGCCAGGCGACAATATTTTGCTCATTTCAGCTGTCTGGGAACACAGCAGCGAGTTTTCGGGGTTATTTTACTGGTGCGACTTATACGCTAGAGAGGCACCGAACTGTCTCGCATGGGTAATAATAATTAACTATAAGATAAAACCTCTCTGAAACCATGCAGTCGATCCGCTAATGACTCAAAGATTTGGGCATTTTTAAGTTCACGTCCTTATTCTGTAGTACTTGGCTTACTCTCTTAAATTTGTCATTTTTGGCAATGATAATGATTTGTTTTATTAATGCGTGAGTCTCACCCAGACACAACCCCGAGGACCTCATGATAAGTAGATCTGTTAACAATTTGCGAGAGTTAGTATGCAAATTGGTAGGCAGGAATTTTTAGCTGGTAGAGAGAGCCTCTCAGAAAAATCAGTGACAAAGGACCCCCCCCCCCCCCCCCATGATACTGTTAAAATAGCTGAAGCTAACTTTAGAGAAATTGGACAAAATCTCATTCCAAAAACTGAGCTTTAACGTGATCTCTAGTTTGCAATATTATCAATTTTTCTGTATTTGTACCATCTTTTTGACAGATATCTTCAACTACACAATCAATCAATCCAGCCCTGTAAATAAGGAAACGGAATCCGTCATAACTAGGAATGGTCTTAAAATGGAAGAGACTGCTCACATATTGCATTATTGATACGTTTGAAGCAATTGCTAACTCTTATTTTTAAAATATCAAGTTAATTTTGCCCATGATTAACTACATCATCTTGTCTTTGAAAAAAATGTGATTATTAAATTGATTGAAGTGTATGATTGAATTTACTATTAAAGTTGCTGGTTGGTTTTGCAAACTATGTTACAAACTATGTTACAAACTCATCCTTTGGTCTCAAACAATGCCATTCCTTTGAATGTCTTTGATATTCTTGACTTTTGATTTTATGAACTGATTGTTCAGGTCTGTAGAAGTGATTAACGGCTGTGTAATGCATGTAATCATTTTTAAATTTTTGTTTGTTGCTTTCAAAAGAATGGATGTAAATAGTTTGAACTTTTTAATGATCTAATTTGTGTTTTCAATCTGCAGTCAGTTCTATGTCATCGATTGGGGGAAGTAATTCTAATGCTCATTCCTGTTGTTTCCAGAGGAGAGGGTATGTTCGTCATTTTTTTTATTATTTCAATTACAAACTCATCCTTTGGCTTTCAGATGCATTTTTGAGTTGCAATCTGTTAGCACTTCTTTTATTTCTACGGTAAATCGAACTAAAGCGTCTTCATACCTATATTTAGAAGTTCTAGAGGAAATCACTAAAGGGTGGTTCTAGGCTGAGTAGCCTATGCAGAAACAAGAAAAAATATATTTTTTTAAATGTTTTTATGCAAAATTTCAAACTACGAGCATACTGGACTGGATGATTCGCAGAGAAGAGAAACTCTTAATTTTTTTTAAAACGTGATCCGCACGCACTCCAAAGACATCCTTAAGATCTGTCCAGGAAATTTGTTAGTGTTAGTATACATCGAAGAACTTGGGATTTGAACCCAGACTTGCACAATCAGAGGATAGCCTACCTAACCACTAGACTGCCAGGCGACAATATTTTGCTCATTTCAGCTGTCTGGGAACACAGCAGCGAGTTTTCGGGGTTATTTTACTGGTGCGACTTATACGCTAGAGAGGCACCGAACTGTCTCGCATGGGTAATAATAATTAACTATAAGATAAAACCTCTCTGAAACCATGCAGTCGATCCGCTAATGACTCAAAGATTTGGGCATTTTTAAGTTCACGTCCTTATTCTGTAGTACTTGGCTTACTCTCTTAAATTTGTCATTTTTGGCAATGATAATGATTTGTTTTATTAATGCGTGAGTCTCACCCAGACACAACCCCGAGGACCTCATGATAAGTAGATCTGTTAACAATTTGCGAGAGTTAGTATGCAAATTGGTAGGCAGGAATTTTTAGCTGGTAGAGAGAGCCTCTCAGAAAAATCAGTGACAAAGGACCCCCCCCCCCCCCCCCATGATACTGTTAAAATAGCTGAAGCTAACTTTAGAGAAATTGGACAAAATCTCATTCCAAAAACTGAGCTTTAACGTGATCTCTAGTTTGCAATATTATCAATTTTTCTGTATTTGTACCATCTTTTTGACAGATATCTTCAACTACACAATCAATCAATCCAGCCCTGTAAATAAGGAAACGGAATCCGTCATAACTAGGAATGGTCTTAAAATGGAAGAGACTGCTCACATATTGCATTATTGATACGTTTGAAGCAATTGCTAACTCTTATTTTTAAAATATCAAGTTAATTTTGCCCATGATTAACTACATCATCTTGTCTTTGAAAAAAATGTGATTATTAAATTGATTGAAGTGTATGATTGAATTTACTATTAAAGTTGCTGGTTGGTTTTGCAAACTATGTTACAAACTATGTTACAAACTCATCCTTTGGTCTCAAACAATGCCATTCCTTTGAATGTCTTTGATATTCTTGACTTTTGATTTTATGAACTGATTGTTCAGGTCTGTAGAAGTGATTAACGGCTGTGTAATGCATGTAATCATTTTTAAATTTTTGTTTGTTGCTTTCAAAAGAATGGATGTAAATAGTTTGAACTTTTTAATGATCTAATTTGTGTTTTCAATCTGCAGTCAGTTCTATGTCATCGATTGGGGGAAGTAATTCTAATGCTCATTCCTGTTGTTTCCAGAGGAGAGGGTATGTTCGTCATTTTTTTTATTATTTCAATTACAAACTCATCCTTTGGCTTTCAGATGCATTTTTGAGTTGCAATCTGTTAGCACTTCTTTTATTTCTACGGTAAATCGAACTAAAGCGTCTTCATACCTATATTTAGAAGTTCTAGAGGAAATCACTAAAGGGTGGTTCTAGGCTGAGTAGCCTATGCAGAAACAAGAAAAAATATATTTTTTTAAATGTTTTTATGCAAAATTTCAAACTACGAGCATACTGGACTGGATGATTCGCAGAGAAGAGAAACTCTTAATTTTTTTTAAAACGTGATCCGCACGCACTCCAAAGACATCCTTAAGATCTGTCCAGGAAATTTGTTAGTGTTAGTATACATCGAAGAACTTGGGATTTGAACCCAGACTTGCACAATCAGAGGATAGCCTACCTAACCACTAGACTGCCAGGCGACAATATTTTGCTCATTTCAGCTGTCTGGGAACACAGCAGCGAGTTTTCGGGGTTATTTTACTGGTGCGACTTATACGCTAGAGAGGCACCGAACTGTCTCGCATGGGTAATAATAATTAACTATAAGATAAAACCTCTCTGAAACCATGCAGTCGATCCGCTAATGACTCAAAGATTTGGGCATTTTTAAGTTCACGTCCTTATTCTGTAGTACTTGGCTTACTCTCTTAAATTTGTCATTTTTGGCAATGATAATGATTTGTTTTATTAATGCGTGAGTCTCACCCAGACACAACCCCGAGGACCTCATGATAAGTAGATCTGTTAACAATTTGCGAGAGTTAGTATGCAAATTGGTAGGCAGGAATTTTTAGCTGGTAGAGAGAGCCTCTCAGAAAAATCAGTGACAAAGGACCCCCCCCCCCCCCCCATGATGCTGTTAAAATAGCTGAAGCTAACTTTAGAGAAATTGCACGAAATCTCATTCCAAAAACTGAGCTTTATCGTGATCTCTAGTTTGCAATATTATGAATTTTTCTGTATTTGTACCATCTTTTTGACAGATATCTTCAACTACACAATCAATCAATCCAGCCCTGTAAATAAGGAAACGGAATCCGTCATAACTAGGAATGTTCTTAAAATGGAAGAGACTGCTCACATATTGCATTATTGATACGTTTGAAGCAATTGCTAACTCTTATTTTTAAAATATCAAGTTAATTTTGCCCATGATTAACTACATCATCTTGTCTTTGAAACAAATGTGATTATTAAATTGATTGAAGTGTATGATTGAATTTACTATTAAAGTTGTTGGTTGGTTTTGCAAACTATGTTACAAACTATGTTACAAACTCATCCTTTGGTCTCAAACAATGCCATTCCTTTGAATGTCTTTGATATTCTTGAATTTTGATTTTATGAACTAATTGTTCAGGTCTGTAGAAGTGATTAATGGCTGTGTAATGCATGTAATCATTTTTAAATTTTTGTTTGTTGCTTTCAAAAGAATGGAGGTAAATAGTTTGAACTTTTTAATGATCTAATTTGTGTTTTCAATCTTCCGTCAGTTCTATGTCATGGATTGGGGGAACCTAATTCTAATGCTCATTCCTGTTGTTTCCAGAGGAGAGAGTATGTTCATAATTTTTTTATTATTTCAATTACAAACTCATCCTTTGGTCTCAAACAATGCCATTCCTTTGAATGTCTTTGCTATTCTTGAATTTTGATTTTATGAACTAATTGTTCAGGTCTGTAGAAGTGATTAACGGCTGTGTAATGCATGTAATCATTTTTAAATTTTTGTTTGTTGCTTTCAAAAGAATGGATGTAAATAGTTTGAACTTTTTAATGATCTAATTTGTCTTTTCAATCTGCAGTCAGTTCTATGTCATCGATTGGGGGAAGTAATTCTAATGCTCATTCCTGTTGTTTCCAGAGGAGAGGGTATGTTCGTCATTTTTTTTATTATTTCAATTACAAACTCATCCTTTGGTCTCAAACAATGCCATTCCTTTGAATGTCGTTGATATTCTTTAATTTTGATTTTATGAACTAATTTTTCAGGTCTGTAGAAGTGATTAACGGCTGTGTAATGCATGTAATCATTTTTAAATTTTTGTTTGTTGCTTCCAAAAGAATGGAGGTAAATAGTTTGAACTTTTTAATGATCTAATTTGTGTTTTCAATCTGCAGTCAGTTCTATGTCATTGATTGGGGGAACTTAATTCTAATGCTCATTCCTGTTGTTTCCAGAGGAGAGGGTATGTTCATCACTTTTTTTATTATTTCAATTACAAACTCATCCTTTGGCTTTCAGATGCATTTTTGAGTTGCAATCTGTTAGCACTTCTTTTATTTCTACGGTAAATCGAACTAAAGCGTCTTCATACCTATATTTAGAAGTTCTAGAGGAAATCACTAAAGGGTGGTTCTAGGCTGAGTAGCCTATGCAGAAACAAGAAAAAAAATTATTTTTTTTAATGTTTTTATGCAAAATTTCAAACTACGAGCATACTGGACTGGATGATTCGCAGAGAAGAGAAACTCTTAATTTTTTTTAAAACGTGATCCGCACGCACTCCAAAGACATCCGTAAGATCTGTCCAGGAAATTTGTTAGTGTTAGTATACATCGAAGAACTTGGGATTTGAACCCAGACTTGCACAATCAGAGGATAGCCTACCTAACCACTAGACTGCCAGGCGACAATATTTTGCTCATTTCAGCTGTCTGGGAACACAGCAGCGAGTTTTCGGGGTTATTTTACTGGTGCGACTTATACGCTAGAGAGGCACCGAACTGTCTCGCATGGGTAATAATAATTAACTATAAGATAAAACCTCTCTGAAACCATGCAGTCGATCCGCTAATGACTCAAAGATTTGGGCATTTTTAAGTTCACGTCCTTATTCTGTAGTACTTGGCTTACTCTCTTAAATTTGTCATTTTTGGCAATGATAATGATTTGTTTTATTAATGCGTGAGTCTCACCCAGACACAACCCCGAGGACCTCATGATAAGTAGATCTGTTAACAATTTGCGAGAGTTAGTATGCAAATTGGTAGGCAGGAATTTTTAGCTGGTAGAGAGAGCCTCTCAGAAAAATCAGTGACAAAGGACCCCCCCCCCCCCCCCCCCCATGATACTGTTAAAATAGCTGAAGCTAACTTTAGAGAAATTGGACAAAATCTCATTCCAAAAACTGAGCTTTAACGTGATCTCTAGTTTGCAATATTATCAATTTTTCTGTATTTGTACCATCTTTTTGACAGATATCTTCAACTACACAATCAATCAATCCAGCCCTGTAAATAAGGAAACGGAATCCGTCATAACTAGGAATGGTCTTAAAATGGAAGAGACTGCTCACATATTGCATTATTGATACGTTTGAAGCAATTGCTAACTCTTATTTTTAAAATATCAAGTTAATTTTGCCCATGATTAACTACATCATCTTGTCTTTGAAAAAAATGTGATTATTAAATTGATTGAAGTGTATGATTGAATTTACTATTAAAGTTGCTGGTTGGTTTTGCAAACTATGTTACAAACTCATCCTTTGGTCTCAAACAATGCCATTCCTTTGAATGTCTTTGATATTCTTGACTTTTGATTTTATGAACTGATTGTTCAGGTCTGTAGAAGTGATTAACGGCTGTGTAATGCATGTAATCATTTTTAAATTTTTGTTTGTTGCTTTCAAAAGAATGGATGTAAATAGTTTGAACTTTTTAATGATCTAATTTGTGTTTTCAATCTGCAGTCAGTTCTATGTCATCGATTGGGGGAAGTAATTCTAATGCTCATTCCTGTTGTTTCCAGAGGAGAGGGTATGTTCGTCATTTTTTTTATTATTTCAATTACAAACTCATCCTTTGGCTTTCAGATGCATTTTTGAGTTGCAATCTGTTAGCACTTCTTTTATTTCTACGGTAAATCGAACTAAAGCGTCTTCATACCTATATTTAGAAGTTCTAAAGGAAATCACTAAAGGGTGGTTCTAGGCTGAGTAGCCTATGCAGAAACAAGAAAAAATATATTTTTTTAAATGTTTTTATGCAAAATTTCAAACTACGAGCATACTGGACTGGATGATTCGCAGAGAAGAGAAACTCTTAATTTTTTTTAAAACGTGATCCGCACGCACTCCAAAGACATCCTTAAGATCTGTCCAGGAAATTTGTTAGTGTTAGTATACATCGAAGAACTTGGGATTTGAACCCAGACTTGCACAATCAGAGGATAGCCTACCTAACCACTAGACTGCCAGGCGACAATATTTTGCTCATTTCAGCTGTCTGGGAACACAGCAGCGAGTTTTCGGGGTTATTTTACTGGTGCGACTTATACGCTAGAGAGGCACCGAACTGTCTCGCATGGGTAATAATAATTAACTATAAGATAAAACCTCTCTGAAACCATGCAGTCGATCCGCTAATGACTCAAAGATTTGGGCATTTTTAAGTTCACGTCCTTATTCTGTAGTACTTGGCTTACTCTCTTAAATTTGTCATTTTTGGCAATGATAATGATTTGTTTTATTAATGCGTGAGTCTCACCCAGACACAACCCCGAGGACCTCATGATAAGTAGATCTGTTAACAATTTGCGAGAGTTAGTATGCAAATTGGTAGGCAGGAATTTTTAGCTGGTAGAGAGAGCCTCTCAGAAAAATCAGTGACAAAGGACCCCCCCCCCCCCCATGATGCTGTTAAAATAGCTGAAGCTAACTTTAGAGAAATTGCACGAAATCTCATTCCAAAAACTGAGCTTTATCGTGATCTCTAGTTTGCAATATTATGAATTTTTCTGTATTTGTACCATCTTTTTGACAGATATCTTCAACTACACAATCAATCAATCCAGCCCTGTAAATAAGGAAACGGAATCCGTCATAACTAGGAATGTTCTTAAAATGGAAGAGACTGCTCACATATTGCATTATTGATACGTTTGAAGCAATTGCTAACTCTTATTTTTAAAATATCAAGTTAATTTTGCCCATGATTAACTACATCATCTTGTCTTTGAAACAAATGTGATTATTAAATTGATTGAAGTGTATGATTGAATTTACTATTAAAGTTGTTGGTTGGTTTTGCAAACTATGTTACAAACTATGTTACAAACTCATCCTTTGGTCTCAAACAATGCCATTCCTTTGAATGTCTTTGATATTCTTGAATTTTGATTTTATGAACTAATTGTTCAGGTCTGTAGAAGTGATTAATGGCTGTGTAATGCATGTAATCATTTTTAAATTTTTGTTTGTTGCTTTCAAAAGAATGGAGGTAAATAGTTTGAACTTTTTAATGATCTAATTTGTGTTTTCAATCTTCCGTCAGTTCTATGTCATGGATTGGGGGAACCTAATTCTAATGCTCATTCCTGTTGTTTCCAGAGGAGAGAGTATGTTCATAATTTTTTTATTATTTCAATTACAAACTCATCCTTTGGTCTCAAACAATGCCATTCCTTTGAATGTCTTTGCTATTCTTGAATTTTGATTTTATGAACTAATTGTTCAGGTCTGTAGAAGTGATTAACGGCTGTGTAATGCATGTAATCATTTTTAAATTTTTGTTTGTTGCTTTCAAAAGAATGGATGTAAATAGTTTGAACTTTTTAATGATCTAATTTGTCTTTTCAATCTGCAGTCAGTTCTATGTCATCGATTGGGGGAAGTAATTCTAATGCTCATTCCTGTTGTTTCCAGAGGAGAGGGTATGTTCGTCATTTTTTTTATTATTTCAATTACAAACTCATCCTTTGGTCTCAAACAATGCCATTCCTTTGAATGTCGTTGATATTCTTTAATTTTGATTTTATGAACTAATTTTTCAGGTCTGTAGAAGTGATTAACGGCTGTGTAATGCATGTAATCATTTTTAAATTTTTGTTTGTTGCTTCCAAAAGAATGGAGGTAAATAGTTTGAACTTTTTAATGATCTAATTTGTGTTTTCAATCTGCAGTCAGTTCTATGTCATTGATTGGGGGAACTTAATTCTAATGCTCATTCCTGTTGTTTCCAGAGGAGAGGGTATGTTCATCACTTTTTTTATTATTTCAATTACAAACTCATCCTTTGGCTTTCAGATGCATTTTTGAGTTGCAATCTGTTAGCACTTCTTTTATTTCTACGGTAAATCGAACTAAAGCGTCTTCATACCTATATTTAGAAGTTCTAGAGGAAATCACTAAAGGGTGGTTCTAGGCTGAGTAGCCTATGCAGAAACAAGAAAAAAAATTATTTTTTTTAATGTTTTTATGCAAAATTTCAAACTACGAGCATACTGGACTGGATGATTCGCAGAGAAGAGAAACTCTTAATTTTTTTTAAAACGTGATCCGCACGCACTCCAAAGACATCCGTAAGATCTGTCCAGGAAATTTGTTAGTGTTAGTATACATCGAAGAACTTGGGATTTGAACCCAGACTTGCACAATCAGAGGATAGCCTACCTAACCACTAGACTGCCAGGCGACAATATTTTGCTCATTTCAGCTGTCTGGGAACACAGCAGCGAGTTTTCGGGGTTATTTTACTGGTGCGACTTATACGCTAGAGAGGCACCGAACTGTCTCGCATGGGTAATAATAATTAACTATAAGATAAAACCTCTCTGAAACCATGCAGTCGATCCGCTAATGACTCAAAGATTTGGGCATTTTTAAGTTCACGTCCTTATTCTGTAGTACTTCGCTTACTCTCTTAAATTTGTCATTTTTGGCAATGATAATGATTTGTTTTATTAATGCGTGAGTCTCACCCAGACACAACCCCGAGGACCTCATGATAAGTAGATCTGTTAACAATTTGCGAGAGTTAGTATGCAAATTGGTAGGCAGGAATTTTTAGCTGGTAGAGAGAGCCTCTCAGAAAAATCAGTGACAAAGGACCCCCCCCCCCCCCATGATACTGTTAAAATAGCTGAAGCTAACTTTAGAGAAATTGGACAAAATCTCATTCCAAAAACTGAGCTTTAACGTGATCTCTAGTTTGCAATATTATCAATTTTTCTGTATTTGTACCATCTTTTTGACAGATATCTTCAACTACACAATCAATCAATCCAGCCCTGTAAATAAGGAAACGGAATCCGTCATAACTAGGAATGGTCTTAAAATGGAAGAGACTGCTCACATATTGCATTATTGATACGTTTGAAGCAATTGCTAACTCTTATTTTTAAAATATCAAGTTAATTTTGCCCATGATTAACTACATCATCTTGTCTTTGAAAAAAATGTGATTATTAAATTGATTGAAGTGTATGATTGAATTTACTATTAAAGTTGCTGGTTGGTTTTGCAAACTATGTTACAAACTATGTTACAAACTCATCCTTTGGTCTCAAACAATGCCATTCCTTTGAATGTCTTTGATATTCTTGACTTTTGATTTTATGAACTGATTGTTCAGGTCTGTAGAAGTGATTAACGGCTGTGTAATGCATGTAATCATTTTTAAATTTTTGTTTGTTGCTTTCAAAAGAATGGATGTAAATAGTTTGAACTTTTTAATGATCTAATTTGTGTTTTCAATCTGCAGTCAGTTCTATGTCATCGATTGGGGGAAGTAATTCTAATGCTCATTCCTGTTGTTTCCAGAGGAGAGGGTATGTTCGTCATTTTTTTTATTATTTCAATTACAAACTCATCCTTTGGCTTTCAGATGCATTTTTGAGTTGCAATCTGTTAGCACTTCTTTTATTTCTACGGTAAATCGAACTAAAGCGTCTTCATACCTATATTTAGAAGTTCTAGAGGAAATCACTAAAGGGTGGTTCTAGGCTGAGTAGCCTATGCAGAAACAAGAAAAAATATATTTTTTTAAATGTTTTTATGCAAAATTTCAAACTACGAGCATACTGGACTGGATGATTCGCAGAGAAGAGAAACTCTTAATTTTTTTTAAAACGTGATCCGCACGCACTCCAAAGACATCCTTAAGATCTGTCCAGGAAATTTGTTAGTGTTAGTATACATCGAAGAACTTGGGATTTGAACCCAGACTTGCACAATCAGAGGATAGCCTACCTAACCACTAGACTGCCAGGCGACAATATTTTGCTCATTTCAGCTGTCTGGGAACACAGCAGCGAGTTTTCGGGGTTATTTTACTGGTGCGACTTATACGCTAGAGAGGCACCGAACTGTCTCGCATGGGTAATAATAATTAACTATAAGATAAAACCTCTCTGAAACTATGCAGTCGATCCGCTAATGACTCAAAGATTTGGGCATTTTTAAGTTCACGTCCTTATTCTGTAGTACTTGGCTTACTCTCTTAAATTTGTCATTTTTGGCAATGATAATGATTTGTTTTATTAATGCGTGAGTCTCACCCAGACACAACCCCGAGGACCTCATGATAAGTAGATCTGTTAACAATTTGCGAGAGTTAGTATGCAAATTGGTAGGCAGGAATTTTTAGCTGGTAGAGAGAGCCTCTCAGAAAAATCAGTGACAAAGGACCCCCCCCCCCCCCCATGATGCTGTTAAAATAGCTGAAGCTAACTTTAGAGAAATTGCACGAAATCTCATTCCAAAAACTGAGCTTTATCGTGATCTCTAGTTTGCAATATTATGAATTTTTCTGTATTTGTACCATCTTTTTGACAGATATCTTCAACTACACAATCAATCAATCCAGCCCTGTAAATAAGGAAACGGAATCCGTCATAACTAGGAATGTTCTTAAAATGGAAGAGACTGCTCACATATTGCATTATTGATACGTTTGAAGCAATTGCTAACTCTTATTTTTAAAATATCAAGTTAATTTTGCCCATGATTAACTACATCATCTTGTCTTTGAAACAAATGTGATTATTAAATTGATTGAAGTGTATGATTGAATTTACTATTAAAGTTGTTGGTTGGTTTTGCAAACTATGTTACAAACTATGTTACAAACTCATCCTTTGGTCTCAAACAATGCCATTCCTTTGAATGTCTTTGATATTCTTGAATTTTGATTTTATGAACTAATTGTTCAGGTCTGTAGAAGTGATTAATGGCTGTGTAATGCATGTAATCATTTTTAAATTTTTGTTTGTTGCTTTCAAAAGAATGGAGGTAAATAGTTTGAACTTTTTAATGATCTAATTTGTGTTTTCAATCTTCCGTCAGTTCTATGTCATGGATTGGGGGAACCTAATTCTAATGCTCATTCCTGTTGTTTCCAGAGGAGAGAGTATGTTCATAATTTTTTTATTATTTCAATTACAAACTCATCCTTTGGTCTCAAACAATGCCATTCCTTTGAATGTCTTTGCTATTCTTGAATTTTGATTTTATGAACTAATTGTTCAGGTCTGTAGAAGTGATTAACGGCTGTGTAATGCATGTAATCATTTTTAAATTTTTGTTTGTTGCTTTCAAAAGAATGGATGTAAATAGTTTGAACTTTTTAATGATCTAATTTGTCTTTTCAATCTGCAGTCAGTTCTATGTCATCGATTGGGGGAAGTAATTCTAATGCTCATTCCTGTTGTTTCCAGAGGAGAGGGTATGTTCGTCATTTTTTTTATTATTTCAATTACAAACTCATCCTTTGGTCTCAAACAATGCCATTCCTTTGAATGTCGTTGATATTCTTTAATTTTGATTTTATGAACTAATTTTTCAGGTCTGTAGAAGTGATTAACGGCTGTGTAATGCATGTAATCATTTTTAAATTTTTGTTTGTTGCTTCCAAAAGAATGGAGGTAAATAGTTTGAACTTTTTAATGATCTAATTTGTGTTTTCAATCTGCAGTCAGTTCTATGTCATTGATTGGGGGAACTTAATTCTAATGCTCATTCCTGTTGTTTCCAGAGGAGAGGGTATGTTCATCACTTTTTTTATTATTTCAATTACAAACTCATCCTTTGGCTTTCAGATGCATTTTTGAGTTGCAATCTGTTAGCACTTCTTTTATTTCTACGGTAAATCGAACTAAAGCGTCTTCATACCTATATTTAGAAGTTCTAGAGGAAATCACTAAAGGGTGGTTCTAGGCTGAGTAGCCTATGCAGAAACAAGAAAAAAAATTATTTTTTTTAATGTTTTTATGCAAAATTTCAAACTACGAGCATACTGGACTGGATGATTCGCAGAGAAGAGAAACTCTTAATTTTTTTTAAAACGTGATCCGCACGCACTCCAAAGACATCCGTAAGATCTGTCCAGGAAATTTGTTAGTGTTAGTATACATCGAAGAACTTGGGATTTGAACCCAGACTTGCACAATCAGAGGATAGCCTACCTAACCACTAGACTGCCAGGCGACAATATTTTGCTCATTTCAGCTGTCTGGGAACACAGCAGCGAGTTTTCGGGGTTATTTTACTGGTGCGACTTATACGCTAGAGAGGCACCGAACTGTCTCGCATGGGTAATAATAATTAACTATAAGATAAAACCTCTCTGAAACCATGCAGTCGATCCGCTAATGACTCAAAGATTTGGGCATTTTTAAGTTCACGTCCTTATTCTGTAGTACTTGGCTTACTCTCTTAAATTTGTCATTTTTGGCAATGATAATGATTTGTTTTATTAATGCGTGAGTCTCACCCAGACACAACCCCGAGGACCTCATGATAAGTAGATCTGTTAACAATTTGCGAGAGTTAGTATGCAAATTGGTAGGCAGGAATTTTTAGCTGGTAGAGAGAGCCTCTCAGAAAAATCAGTGACAAAGGACCCCCCCCCCCCCCATGATGCTGTTAAAATAGCTGAAGCTAACTTTAGAGAAATTGCACAAAATCTCATTCCAAAAACTGAGCTTTAACGTGATCTCTAGTTTGCAATATTATCAATTTTTCTGTATTTGTACCACCTTTTTGACAGATATCTTCAACTACACAATCAATCAATACAGCCCTGTAAATAAGGAAACGGAATCCATCATAACTAGGAATGGTCTTAAAATGGAAGAGACTGCTCACATATTGCATTATTGATACGTTTGAAGCAATTGCTAACTCTTATTTTTAAAATATCAAGTTAATTTTGCCCATGATTAACTACATCATCTTGTCTTTGAAACAAATGTGATTATTAAATTGATTGAAGTGTATGATTGAATTTACTATTAAAGTTGCTGGTTGGTTTTGCAAACTATGTTACAAACTATGTTACAAACTCATCCTTTGGTCTCAAACAATGCCATTCCTTTGAATGTCTTTGATATTCTTGAATTTTGATTTTATGAACTAATTGTTCAGGTCTGTAGAAGTGATTAACGGCTGTGTAATACATGTAATCATTTTTAAATTTTTGTTTGTTGCTTCCAAAAGAATGGATGTAAATAGTTTGAACTTTTTAATCATCTAATTTGTCTTTTCAATCTGCAGTCAGTTCTATGTCATCGATTGGGGGAAGTAATTCTAATGCTCATTCCTGTTGTTTCCAGAGGAGAGGGTATGTTCGTCATTTTTTTTATTATTTCAATTACAAACTCATCCTTTGGCTTTCAGATGCATTTTTGAGTTGCAATCTGTTAGCACTTCTTTTATTTCTACGGTAAATCGAACTAAAACGTCTTCATACCTATATTTAGAAGTTCTAGAGGAAATCACTAAAGGGTGGTTCTAGGCTGAGTAGCCTATGCAGAAACAAGAAAAAAAATATTTTTTTTAATGTTTTTATGCAAAATTTCAAACTACGAGCATACTGGACTGGATGATTCGCAGAGAAGAGAAACTCTTAATTTTTTTTAAAACGTGATCCGCACGCACTCCAAAGACATCCGTAAGATCTGTCCAGGAAATTTGTTAGTGTTAGTATACATCGAAGAACTTGGGATTTGAACCCAGACTTGCACAATCAGAGGATAGCCTACCTAACCACTAGACTGCCAGGCGACAATATTTTGCTCATTTCAGCTGTCTGGGAACACAGCAGCGAGTTTTCGGGGTTATTTTACTGGTGCGACTTATACGCTAGAGAGGCACCGAACTGTCTCGCATGGGTAATAATAATTAACTATAAGATAAAACCTCTCTGAAACCATGCAGTCGATCCGCTAATGACTCAAAGATTTGGGCATTTTTAAGTTCACGTCCTTATTCTGTAGTACTTGGCTTACTCTCTTAAATTTGTCATTTTTGGCAATGATAATGATTTGTTTTATTAATGCGTGAGTCTCACCCAGACACAACCCCGAGGACCTCATGATAAGTAGATCTGTTAACAATTTGCGAGAGTTAGTATGCAAATTGGTAGGCAGGAATTTTTAGCTGGTAGAGAGAGCCTCTCAGAAAAATCAGTGACAAAGGACCCCCCCCCCCCATGATACTGTTAAAATAGCTGAAGCTAACTTTAGAGAAATTGGACAAAATCTCATTCCAAAAACTGAGCTTTAACGTGATCTCTAGTTTGCAATATTATCAATTTTTCTGTATTTGTACCATCTTTTTGACAGATATCTTCAACTACACAATCAATCAATCCAGCCCTGTAAATAAGGAAACGGAATCCGTCATAACTAGGAATGGTCTTAAAATGGAAGAGACTGCTCACATATTGCATTATTGATACGTTTGAAGCAATTGCTAACTCTTATTTTTAAAATATCAAGTTAATTTTGCCCATGATTAACTACATCATCTTGTCTTTGAAAAAAATGTGATTATTAAATTGATTGAAGTGTATGATTGAATTTACTATTAAAGTTGCTGGTTGGTTTTGCAAACTATGTTACAAACTATGTTACAAACTCATCCTTTGGTCTCAAACAATGCCATTCCTTTGAATGTCTTTGATATTCTTGACTTTTGATTTTATGAACTGATTGTTCAGGTCTGTAGAAGTGATTAACGGCTGTGTAATGCATGTAATCATTTTTAAATTTTTGTTTGTTGCTTTCAAAAGAATGGATGTAAATAGTTTGAACTTTTTAATGATCTAATTTGTGTTTTCAATCTGCAGTCAGTTCTATGTCATCGATTGGGGGAAGTAATTCTAATGCTCATTCCTGTTGTTTCCAGAGGAGAGGGTATGTTCGTCATTTTTTTTATTATTTCAATTACAAACTCATCCTTTGGCTTTCAGATGCATTTTTGAGTTGCAATCTGTTAGCACTTCTTTTATTTCTACGGTAAATCGAACTAAAGCGTCTTCATACCTATATTTAGAAGTTCTAGAGGAAATCACTAAAGGGTGGTTCTAGGCTGAGTAGCCTATGCAGAAACAAGAAAAAAAATATTTTTTTAAATGTTTTTATGCAAAATTTCAAACTACGAGCATACTGGACTGGATGATTCGCAGAGAAGAGAAACTCTTAATTTTTTTTAAAACGTGATCCGCACGCACTCCAAAGACATCCGTAAGATCTGTCCAGGAAATTTGTTAGTGTTAGTATACATCGAAGAACTTGGGATTTGAACCCAGACTTGCACAATCAGAGGATAGCCTACCTAACCACTAGACTGCCAGGCGACAATATTTTGCTCATTTCAGCTGTCTGGGAACACAGCAGCAAGTTTTCGGGGTTATTTTACTGGTGCGACTTATACGCTAGAGAGGCACCGAACTGTCTCGCATGGGTAATAATAATTAACTATAAGATAAAACCTCTCTGAAACCATGCAGTCGATCCGCTAATGACTCAAAGATTTGGGCATTTTTAAGTTCACGTCCTTATTCTGTAGTACTTGGCTTACTCTCTTAAATTTGTCATTTTTGGCAATGATAATGATTTGTTTTATTAATGCGTGAGTCTCACCCAGACACAACCCCGAGGACCTCATGATAAGTAGATCTGTTAACAATTTGCGAGAGTTAGTATGCAAATTGGTAGGCAGGAATTTTTAGCTGGTAGAGAGAGCCTCTCAGAAAAATCAGTGACAAAGGACCCCCCCCCCCCCCCCATGATGCTGTTAAAATAGCTGAAGCTAACTTTAGAGAAATTGCACAAAATCTCATTCCAAAAACTGAGCTTTAACGTGATCTCTAGTTTGCAATATTATCAATTTTTCTGTATTTGTACCACCTTTTTGACAGATATCTTCAACTACACAATCCATCAATACAGCCCTGTAAATAAGGAAACGGAATCCATCATAACTAGGAATGGTCTTAAAATGGAAGAGACTGCTCACATATTGCATTATTGATACGTTTGAAGCAATTGCTAACTCTTATTTTTAAAATATCAAGTTAATTTTGCCCATGATTAACTACATCATCTTGTCTGTGAAACAAATGTGATTATTAAATTGATTGAAGTGTATGATTGAATTTACTATTAAAGTTGCTGGTTGGTTTTGCAAACTATGTTACAAACTCATCCTTTGGTCTCAAACAATGCCATTCCTTTGAATGTCTTTGATATTCTTGAATTTTGATTTTATGAACTAATTGTTCAGGTCTGTAGAAGTGATTAACGGCTGTGTAATACATGTAATCATTTTTAAATTTTTGTTTGTTGCTTCCAAAAGAATGGATGTAAATAGTTTGAACTTTTTAATCATCTAATTTGTGTTTTCAATCTGCAGTCAGTTCTATGTCATCGATTGGGGGAAGTAATTCTAATGATCATTCCTGTTGTTTCCAGAGGAGAGGGTATGTTCGTCATTTTTTTTTATTATTTCAATTACAAACTAATCCTTTGGTCTCAAACAATGCCATTCCTTTGAATGTCTTTGATATTCTTGAATTTTGATTTTATGAACTAATTGTTCAGGTTTGTAGAAGTGATTAACGGCTGTGTAATGCATGTAATCATTTTTAAATTTTTGTTTGTTGCTTCCAAAAGAATGGAGGTAAATAGTTTGAACTTTTTAATGATCTAATTTGTGTTTTCAATCTGCAGTCAGTTCTATGTCATTGATTGGGGGAACTTAATTCTAATGCTCATTCCTGTTGTTTCCAGAGGAGAGGGTATGTTCATCACTTTTTTTATTATTTCAATTACAAACTCATCCTTTGGTCTCAAACATTGCCATTCCTTTGAATGTCTTTGCTATTCTTGAATTTTGATTTTATGAACTAATTTTTCAGGTCTGTAGAAGTGATAACGGCTGTGTAATGCATGTAATCATTTTTAAATTTTTGTTTGTTGCTTCCAAAAGAATGGAGGTAAATAGTTTGAACTTTTGTCATTTGGTCATGGCTGGCTATCATTTCCATTCTGCGAGCAAATTTCACACATGTTAGATGATGTCATTAATTTTACATTTTTAAGTATCTTTTCCCCTTTACCTAATATTCATGGGGGAATATTACAGGAATATTCATGTCAATTTTCAGACATTCTGACAATCGCTCTTTTTTTACAGTGTTTTGAAATCAGAACCTTAGTTATAACCACCCGTCTGTGACGTCGGGGGCGGGGGTGCTGTGGGTGCTCAAGCACCCATAGTAATTTGTGGCATGAATCCGAGCAGCCACAGAATTGATTAAAAAATTAAAATTTCCGATATGCAACTAAAGACGAGCACCCACAGTTTAGAAACACTTCCGACGCTCCTGCCACCCTGTATATCATAAATCATCGTTAGTTAATCTGCATTATTTATGTTTCATTAAATACATTATATTCACCTAATTTTCATTATAGTTTTGCAAAATAGCTTCCTAATTAAGCATACTGGAAGCAACTGGAGAAAACATCTTTATATTATACGATTAACATTAAAAGAATTTTCAAACACACAATGTAATCCATTGAGTAAAGCAAAAAATAATTAAATTGCAAAAGTTGGTTTTTGTTAAAATATAAGAAATATTTATTGATTTAATTTATATGGGAATAGTGTTAATTGCATTAATAAACAACTTATTTTAATGTAATAATAATTGTCAGAAGTTTGAATGATTTTTTCAGAAATTTTATTGTTTATTGTTTTTAATGTTAATACTATTTAAAACAAAAAAAAACTGGTTTAAACCAAAAAAACCCAGATTTTTGGTTATTTAAAAAAAAGCGATGTTTTTTTTTTACCAACCCTGCTGTGTAGTCTACTTATAAACTTGTTACCGTTTTCATCTAATGTTAATCATGTAATAAATTGTAGTCAGTTACCCGCATGGTCTTGCTGTGTTTTGATTTTCTCCCCCGTTACTTTTCTTTCACTTGACACAGTCACTATAGGAGGCCCTGGAACCACTGAATCGAGAACTGTCTTTAAACTTTTGAGTAAGTTTTTTTTTTTAATTTTTTGTTAGCTGCTTCCAAAAGAATGGAGGCGAATTGTTAGAACTTTTCAATGATATAATTTGTGTTTTCAGTAATTGAAATTGAGTAACTGGGTCGAGGATGTTATTTCTAGCCAGTTCCATGTCATCGATTGTGGTACCTAATTCTGATGCTTATGCCTATTGTTTCCAAAGAAGGTGTGTTCATTACTTTTAATATTATTTTAATTTAAGAATTGTGTTTCGGGCGGGGATCACAAAGGTGTATAGTGAATGGTTGAAGTAGATATTCATGTCTGTCCTTCCAGCTATTATGCAGATAATAAAAGTTTCTTATTTTCAATTTGAATGTTTTGAACAGAATTTTATACCAAAAGAAAAATTCTATTGTTGTAAAAATACCCATTCAATTTTCCAAAGGATTTTCATGGAACAAATACAGTAAAGTCCTTTTTTTGAAGACACTCTCGAGACAAAAAAATCGACGGCAAAAGAGGGGGTTTCTGTTGAAACCATAATTATACAGTAATGTCAATAACTGAACTTGTTCTTTGTTTGCAAATAAACGGAATTCTGACAATATAAAATGTGTTTTAACATGAAAATTTATAATTATTACAAAGATACAAAATTAAAATTACAAAAGAACTATTACACAGTCTATATAATACTTAATTTACATCTTTTGGAAAAACTGATCAATCTGTGTTTTGCTGGGTCAATCTATGTTTTGCTTTCCAATTCTTTCTAACTTTGCCCCCATGCTACCCATGGGCCAGCTGTTGACTCCCCCTGGTATATATTATTTGCCAAAAATTGCCATAATTTTTGGAAATTTTTACTCCATTCTTCGCACACTTCATCATTGTCATCAGCATATTCACCGCACAAATTCTTAAATGCAACTTCGGGATGTGCACAAAAACAATCCAACCAACCAACCAACCAACCAACCATTTGAAGCTGATGAGCCTGAGTTCTTCTCGAGATTTTTATTGTTGAATCGGGTCGGAAATAGGTAAATTCTTGTGTTTTTTTTTTGCTGAAGCAAACCAATCGTATAGACTACACAACTAAGACTCGACAAAATTCATATAATTGATTTTAATTGAGGAGGAAATCATCTATATAATACCAAATAATACATATGTAGTAGATTGCAATTAATGATTCTGCCAAAGCAGAAATTATATCGTGTTTAAGATTATTTGGGGGTGTATGGGGACCATTTATAGGTTTATTAATCTTTAATTTGCTTAGTAATAGGATTCAAGAAGTAGAGTAGTCATTGAAAAATTTTGCTTGGTGGAAAAAAAAAATTTGTATTTATTACTTTACTACTTCATGGTCTTGATGGTATCTAACATTCATCATTTAAAATTATGGTGCACATTTTGGGTATAAGTGAAACAACAGCAGTTTAACAAAGCAGTTGGATACATAGGCCTTTTCTAAATTTGGTGATTCTGATGATATCCAATAGCATTCAATTGTCTTCTGTATTTTTCGGGCATGCAGAAGCATATACAATGTTTCCAATTATCAGCAAAGAGCTAGAAATGAAAGTCTTTGTCAAAAAATATTACATTGGCATAGAACAGTAAAATGTAAACAAATCCCTTTATAAAAACGATGGACAATGCAGTAAACCGGTTCACCTTAACTTATTTACGTCAGACCTTGTAATTTACACATTCTGCACTGTGCTTTTTAAAGTGGTCTCGAAGGATCATCATTCTTGAAAAACTTACACGACGTCATAATTTGCTGTGTGCATTGTTGAAGAAAGTTGACAGACTGGACTGTGGAAGACTCCAAAAAAAAAAAAAAAAATGTAATTTATATTGTGAGGAGAGACAGAAAAGGTTTATCTGTGGTTGCTGGTACACTGTTTTGGCCAAAAATTGTTTTTGCAACCAAGTCATTTCTGTCATTTTGCTTTGGCTTGAATCAATCTTACAGGAGACTGAATAGTGCTATAAAAAATTAATTTTACAATTAAAAAAAAATAGGCATAGCATGATAATTTATTTTTTATGCTATGATTATGTTGTGTAAGGGGTACCCTCCCCCGTCCTTCTTCTTAGCCCTGCCGATTTTGAATTTATTATTTAATTCTAGTCACCACCTTTTCCTAAAATATGGGAATATTTATCTTCACTCCAAATCAGAGAAGTTGGCTAAATTAGTAAAGTTATCTAAAGTTTCTTTTCTCCTCCGAGGTTTGATTAGTTACAGTTTCTTTGGAAATTTATTTATCAACACAAATTTTTTAAAAATATTTCATATAGACGTTAGTCTATAGGCGAAAATCAACATTTTTTCCTCAAAAACGTTTTAAACATCCTCCCTTCTCCCATTCCTTAAAATTCCATTATTAATGGATGAAATTTTCTCATCATATTTATACATCGCTGCGGCCTATACGATGTCCTTTTTTTTCTCTGAAACTAGTGAAAATAGCATCTGTAGATTACACAAAGGAAAATATGTTTGTTTTGTTTAATTCTTATTTAAGATTCACATCGAGGTAACAGAAAAACAGCTAGAAATTACTAATTTTAAGATGCTGAAAAAATCTTATAACTTGAAAACTAATAATGTATCGAAAATAAAATTGAAAGTTTCACTAGGATCACACCAGATTTTCTTCACCATCAAACTTGTATTGAATTTTTCGACCTCTCCTGAAAGGTGGTTGGCGTGTCTTGTCAAGTAATCCCAATTCTTGATGATGAAATTTTTCTGTGTTAATTTGTGATTGTGACCTTCCATCTTGAAAGATTGAAAGATCATTGGCTGACCACTCCAAAGCAGGGCTGTCACAAAATATCCTCTTGAAAGTGTTACCCCCACTCCCCGTTTAGGAATTTGAAGTATCAACAGTAACGAAATTATTCTCTCACCGATACTTAACACTTATTTTGGCATTTAAACAGCGGCCAATAGCCCACCCTCATGAAAGTCATAAAAAATGAGGCACTACAATCGATTTTTGATTCTGACCACCAACATAGCTGTATCAGGCTTTCTATTGTTTTGTTCTAAAGCGATAGTTATCAACCTACCCCACTCTTGAAGGAAAGGCTGTTTTGTCGACTATGGCATAGCCCTAAATGTGATCAGTTCCGAAAAAATACTTCCATCTATTTTCATACAAAGCTGAGCTTAACCTTTAACTGTTCTACATCTCTCCTTTGAATAATAATAAGAGACCAACTAATCTGCTCTTGAAAAATCTTGCATTTCTTTCAGATGTTCACAAAATGCTGTGCACGAAAGGGCCAAATTGTAGGAATGGGGGAAACGAAGAGGCGTCAAATCTTTTATTTAAAAAAAAAGTAACGTGGAAAAAATAAACGAATAAAATATTGTCTTTATCATGGTTATAAAAATATTTCAATTACCAGGTTTTTAATATTTATTTAGATAGATTGAATAATTAAAATTCAATATCAATTCAAATTACCAATAAAATTATTTTCTGCAACTTTATTTATAATTATGATGAATTTCAAGAAGATTGATATCCGGCGAAATGACTATTCGTCCCACCCCCAATCCATATATTTGTTTCATATGCCTATTTCTAATGAGATGTGAAGGAGAGTGTGCTCAGTCATTCAATTGGTATTTAAAATATTTATACTGTACATGAATAAAAAAGGAAATGGAATCTGTCATAAGTAAGAATGGTAGAGACTAATAGTATATTGTCTTACTAATACAGTGAAGTAATTACTGAGTCTTTTTTTCTTTAAATATCAAAATAATTTTGACCATGATTAATTAAATTATCTTGTCTCTGAAACAGATGCATGATTGAATGAGATTAACAGATCATTATATTGATAAAAGTGTATAGATAGGCGATTGAACTTACTATTAAAGTTGCTCCTTGTTTTGTACACCCACACATTTTACAAACTCTCCTTTGGTCCTGAACAATGTCATTCCTTTGAATGTCTTTGCCATTCATGAATTTTGATTTTACGAACTAACTGCTCAGGTCTGTAGAAGTAATTGCAGACTGTGTAATGCATGTGATCATTTTTAAATTTTTGTGAGTGGCTTTGCTTCCAAAAGAATGAAGGTAAATAGTTTTAACTTCTCAATGATTTTCTAATTTGTGTTTTCAATCTCTAGTCAGTTTCATGTCATCGATTGTGGCACCTAATTCTGCTCACTCCTATTGTTTACGAATGCAAAATGACTTTTACATGAATGACTTTTACTACTTTTCACCCAGTGTGTGTGATGACTAAATTTCAAGGAAATTTGTTATTGAAATTTTCACAGTATCATTTGAAAGCTATTTTTTTTATGACGGTGTGTTCATCACTTTTAATATTATTTTAACTTGACAAATGTGTTTTGATGTTTCAGGAAAGGGGGGATCACAGAGGTTATGTATAGCAAATGGTGGGGGGGGGGGGGGGTGTCCACTTCTACCGTTCTTCCTACTATGCCAATAATAAAACTTTTGGAACGGGGTGATCGCCTCTTTGCAATTTAATGTTCTGTGCAGTATATCTTAATATGAACTATATCAGCAGATGAACTAATTTCTTTTCATCTTTTTAGGAAGAAGAGTGTTGGACGTATCTCTTGGTTTTACTATCTTCTACAATTTTTTCTCTGCTACTTCAAACAGAACCCTTATTGGGACTGAGGATGAAGGTTGAAATCTCAGCTGGCTGAAGTGTGTTGCTCATGTAAGTTGGCAACAATGTGCGAGTTCCTCATCTAAGTTTTCTGCAATTTCTGTGTTACCCATCTTAGTTGATTGCAGTTATTTGAATTGCTCATCTCAGTTATCTCCAATGTATGAGATCTTCATCTCAAGTTTTCTGCAATTTGTGTGTTACCCATCTTAGTTGATTGCAGTTATTTGAATTGCTCATCTCAGTTGGCTACAATGTGTGAGATTTTTATCTTAAGTTTTCTGCAATTTGTGTGTTACCCATCTTAGTTGATTGCAGTTATTTGAATTGCTCATCTCAGTTGGCTACAATGTGTGAGATTTTTATCTTAAGTTTTCTGCAATTTGTGTGTTACCCATCTTAGCTGGCTGCAATTACTCCAGTTGCTCAGCTCAGTTGGCTACAATGTGTGAGATTTTCATCTTAAGTTTTCTGCAATTTGTGTGTTACCCATCTTAGCTGGCTGCAATTACTCCAGTTGCTCAGTTGGCTGCAGTGTGTATGTTATGCTATGAATTTTTCTGGTTTATGTTTCTGTGAAGTTATGAGACTTTGCATTAAGTGAATACTCATTCAATTGAACTCAACAATGCAGCAAATAGTTAGCTAAGATGTGATTTCAGGTAAGTCTTGCTTAATACTTTGTTGGTTGAAAACTGATGGTTTGTTCCCAAATAAATTTTTTAGCTTTCATTTTGTATTTTTTCAAGTGAATACAGACTGTAAATCAACTGTCTGGCCAATTTTGCTGTGTATGAGTTAAGTATGCTTCATGAACATAATTGATTATTTTTCTTTTGGAGCATTTTTTCACATAATTGCAAAAACATTTTCACCCCCTACATGATAAATGTATTTTTCATTACTTTTTCAGCTCCAGTGATAACTTAATGCAATATAAGTACTTGGATATAATCAATTTTAACGAAAGATAATCATAAAGCAATAATTCATAATTTTATATATTCACTCTTTTTCAAAAAATATATATATATATCGATTACCAAATCTTTCAAAAATTGCAGTGCATTCTTTTAGACTTGAACATGATTGTTTGTAGCTATTCAGGATTTTTTTGATTTGCTATTTGTTCTATGCTGTTGTGGAGGGTCCATTATTTCGAAGTTGTCTAGCTTCTCTTTTTCATGAGTTTCATACCAAGTTTCTAGTAATGCTTTGAGTTTTTTTTAAAACATAAAGTTAGTTTGTGTTGTTTTTCACAGGATTAGTTTCTTTTTGTTTAGTCTTTTTTTCTCTTTCATCATGAAAATTGTGGTTTTTTTTGGCTTATTTTGTCTTGTATCTTATCTATCATTTGTTGGTTTTTTGAGGTTCTTTTCATATTGTTTCTGAGATTGAGAAAAAAAAATTCTGAATGGCTTTCAAACAATTATGACAAAATGAACCATATCATATACAGGCATAGCTGCCAAGTCTCCCGAATTTTTCGGGAATCTCCCGAATTTTATCTTCATCGCTCGATCTCCCGAAAAGTTCTTAAATCTCCCGAATTTTTACGAAAATCACAAAAATCCCTAATTGTCCCTAAAAATTCCCTACTTCATTAATAAAAATCCCCCGCTTATGAAAACAATCCCTAAGGAATTTCTTGTGGGGCATGAAGCCTCCTTTTTTCCCCTTTCGAAATGACGTCACACGTTGTAATGGGGAAATTCCCTTTTTAAGGAAGTTTTACAAACCCTCTGATGGTAACAAGAAAGTTGTTTGTCTTATCGTGCAGGGAAATGGCTTAGCAGCCAATAGTCCTGGATAATAATTGAAGATTATAGTGACGCGCATATGGTCAAAATTTCTTTTGTTGAAGTTACGTACGTGCGATATAACAAAGCATGAATAATGATAAGCAAAAACATATTTAATCAATTTTAAAGATACTTATTCCGATGAATTTCCTTTCATCAAACGTTCCAGAAGAGGGCCGACTTTTCCTTTTTGTACAAGTTGTGTTACGGACATAAACATCGGTCATGGAAAGACTGCCATCATCAGTCGTGAAGTGAAAAAAAACCATCAAGCAAGCGTCACAAAAAGTCAGTGTTCTTCAAAAATTGACGGTGTTTTCCTTCATCTTCCGATGATTTTGGGGTCAATCGCGCAGAATGTTTGGTCACAGCGTTTCTGATTGAACACAATATTTATTTTTACATCATTGAAGTTTTGGCCTCCAATTTCACTTGTTTTTTGCGTAGGAATTTTATTCCCAAGGGTTTAACTTCCATGTGTGTAAAATCCCTATTTTAATTTGACTTCAGTTTTTGAGTAGGGATTTTATTCCCTACGCTTTAACTTTTATGTTTGGAAAATCCCTATTTTATTTGGAAAAATCCCTATAGGGAGTGGTTTTAGCATAAAATACGAGTTTGCGCGAAAATCTCCCGAATTTTCATTTTCAAAAGTTGGCAGCTATGTACAGGTCTCCCAGTTGTCCTAATTTTTTTGAAATGTTCTACTTTCTAGATTTTATCCTACTTTTTTTACCAAAATTTGTGTAATTGATTTTTATTGAGGAGGGAATCATTGATATATATTGCCAAATATTATAAATGTTGTAGATTGCAAGTAATAATTCTGTTAAAGTAGAAATTATATAGTTTTTAAGGTTATTTCGGGGGGGGGGGGGGCGGATGTATTATGTGTGTGGATTATTTTGTTTATAAATTTTTCTTTTACTTAGTTTGATGTTCAACAAGTAAAATAGGCATTAAAAACTTGAGTGAGAATAAGAACATAAACAGCTATTTGTTGTAATACAGAAAGGCAAAGAATTATACAAATAATAATAAAGTTCCTCAAATAAATATTAAAAATATGTACATACATACATGCAAGGAAGAAAAAAAAAGGCAGAACTTCCATACCTGAGCAAGTATTTTGGATTGAAACGATCTCTTGAATTTATTATGTAAGGTTTGAGATTGAAATTATTTGCACACACATTTAATTTTAAAAGTTAGAAATAATTAAAATGTGAATGATCAATTTGACGGTTGAAAAAAACTGTTTAAACATGGACGTTTTAATTTTGCAAGTGTGAAATGATTAAAGTATGAGTGTTTTATTTCAGTTATAGATCTTTAAAATTATTTCACCTGGGACATTTTAATTTTAAAAAAGTAAAATTATTCAAACACGAATGTTTTGATTTTGAAAGTTGAAATTAATTATTTTATCATTATTTAGAATTATGAAATGTTTCATTCTAGTTATTTTAACATTTAATTTGAGTTTAATATATTAATCTGAAATGTTGAAGAAAATAAAGCAGATTGGTTCAAACCAATTTTTATAATTTAGTGCAATTTCCATGATTCATCGCCTTAACATTACAAACAAAATTTCCTCCTTGATTCTTATTTGGATTGATTAATTTTTCATACCATTATTATTTGTTTACAACTTTAATTAAATATTTGTTAAATTATACGTTCTTAATAAAACATCAAAATTTTTTTAAACAAGCATGATGCATATTTTTCCAATCATTTTATTTACTGTGTATTTAAGATCAGTTCGTATGTGTATTTGGTTATGTAATGGTTAGTTTGCATCTGACTTTTCTCTTTATGTTCAGTTTCATCTTGCTGCAGCAGTGAAATAAAACACAATAACTGCCCTAATTTTTATCTTAAGGTTCCGACGAAAGGTTGTCCGGGTTGAAAGCCCTTTATTTTTCCCGTATGCTCTCGACCTGCAGAGTTGTTTATCCCTTTACAACCGACCCGGGCTACGCGAACCGCAGACCCCGGGCTCCCGCCTTGCAAAATCAGTTGAACGCTGGGAGTCCGACGTCCGTGGTTCGCGTGCCCCGGGCCGGGGACCCTGGACTTTTTTTTAACCTTTTTTTTAACCTTTTTTTTAACCTTTTTTTTAACCTTTTTTTTAACCTTTTTTTTAACCTTTTTTTTAACCTTTTTTTTAACCTTTTTTTTAACCTTTTTTTTAACCTTTTTTTTAACCTTTTTTTTAACCTTTTTTTTAACCTTTTTTTTAACCTTTTTTTTAACCTTTTTTTTAACCTTTTTTTTAACCTTTTTTTTAACCTTTTTTTTAACCTTTTTTTTAACCTTTTTTTTAACCTTTTTTTTAACCTTTTTTTTAACCTTTTTTTTAACCTTTTTTTTAACCTTTTTTTTAACCTTTTTTTTAACCTTTTTTTTAACCTTTTTTTTAACCTTTTTTTTAACCTTTTTTTTAACCTTTTTTTTAACCTTTTTTTTAACCTTTTTTTTAACCTTTTTTTTAACCTTTTTTTTAACCTTTTTTTTAACCTTTTTTTTAACCTTTTTTTTAACCTTTTTTTTAACCTTTTTTTTAACCTTTTTTTTAACCTTTTTTTTAACCTTTTTTTTAACCTTTTTTTTAACCTTTTTTTTAACCTTTTTTTTAACCTTTGCGCCAATGATTTTTATTCATTTTTTCCGATTTTAATCACCTTTCCTCCTGCGTAAATTCATATCCATTATTTCTTCTAACTCATCGATATCTCTACTTTCCATCGTTTCCGCCCATACGCTCAATCGATTACCTTCTGCATTTTTATCGATTTCCCACTTTGCGCTGAAGTTTCCTGAGTTTCTCGTCTTCCGCACCGTAAATTCATATCGATTATTTGTAAAAGCTCATCGATATCTCCAATTTGAATCGGTTCCGCAACATCAACCTATTACCTTCTACCGCATTGTATCGATTATTCGGGGGTTTCACAGATTTTTTTTCTTCTCCACTAGAAATCTATTAATCTGCTCACGTATAAACCACAGCGCCATCTATCTGTAACACCGGTATCTTGTATATAATGACGTACTCAGAGCAGTCTCTAGCACCGACGCCCTCTACCGGAACCACCATAATCCACCACAATCCCGATGGGCGGATGGAGCAACTGGTCTGGTTCTATGGCGTCAGAAAGCAAACAGAAACCACCACACACCCGTAACGAACGCATTCCCCATCGCCTAACGTCGTCTCCAAGCCATTTCCCCGTACTAGCAGCGCCCTCTGCCGGGACTAGGAGGTGTCCCGTTAGCGTTCGTAGCGCCACCTATCGGCGGGAAGGCGAACTACTACCGATGCATCGGTCGGAATCGATTTACCATCGATTAAACGGCGTCCTGAAGCCGTTTTCTCTATACCATCGCCCTCTAGCGGGACTTTGAGCTGTCCGAGACAACTGCCGTTGCCACGGTAGATCGGGCTATCGCGCATGCGCTGTCTGAAACGAAGAATTCGTGGAAAATACCAAAAATTTAGCGGGAAATTCCAATATTTTCCAGGAAATTTTTGGAATCGGGTCTCCGGAAGGTATAAATAGGAGCGTCCTCGACCGTCATTCGGGTTTGTAAGCACCTCCTGATGATAGGAGGCTTAACCCAGGCTGAGGGGAGCTGCTCTCGCCAACCCTATAAAGACTGGGTCTTAGTTGCTCCGCGCACTAATGGCGGATCATATGGAGCAACTGACCTTGGTCTCCAACGAAAAAACAGCCTATAAAGACTGGACCTTAGTTCCCCTGGACAATGGAGCAACTGGTCTGGTTCTATGGCGTCAGAAAGCAAACAGAAACCACCACACACCCGTAACGAACGCATTCCCCATCGCCTAACGTCGTCTCCAAGCCATTTCCCCGTACTAGCAGCGCCCTCTGCCGGGACTAGGAGGTGTCCCGTTAGCGTTCGTAGCGCCACCTATCGGCGGGAAGGCGAACTACTACCGATGCATCGGTCGGAATCGATTTACCATCGATTAAACGGCGTCCTGAAGCCGTTTTCTCTATACCATCGCCCTCTAGCGGGACTTTGAGCTGTCCGAGACAACTGCCGTTGCCACGGTAGATCGGGCTATCGCGCATGCGCTGTCTGAAACGAAGAATTCGTGGAAAATACCAAAAATTTAGCGGGAAATTCCAATATTTTCCAGGAAATTTTTGGAATCGGGTCTCCGGAAGGTATAAATAGGAGCGTCCTCGACCGTCATTCGGGTTTGTAAGCACCTCCTGATGATAGGAGGCTTAACCCAGGCTGAGGGGAGCTGCTCTCGCCAACCCTATAAAGACTGGGTCTTAGTTGCTCCGCGCACTAATGGCGGATCATATGGAGCAACTGACCTTGGTCTCCAACGAAAAAACAGCCTATAAAGACTGGACCTTAGTTCCCCTGGACAATGGAGCAACTGGTCTGGTTCTATGGCGTCAGAAAGCAAAC
The DNA here is from genome assembly GCF_987345545.1 of Pholcus phalangioides. Lineage (NCBI taxonomy): Eukaryota > Metazoa > Arthropoda > Arachnida > Araneae > Pholcidae > Pholcus > Pholcus phalangioides. The sequence goes on along the minus strand of NW_028301612.1, from coordinate 28,382 downwards.
AGAAACCACCACACACCCGTAACGAACGCATTCCCCATCGCCTAACGTCGTCTCCAAGCCATTTCCCCGTACTAGCAGCGCCCTCTGCCGGGACTAGGAGGTGTCCCGTTAGCGTTCGTAGCGCCACCTATCGGCGGGAAGGCGAACTACTACCGATGCATCGGTCGGAATCGATTTACCATCGATTAAACGGCGTCCTGAAGCCGTTTTCTCTATACCATCGCCCTCTAGCGGGACTTTGAGCTGTCCGAGACAACTGCCGTTGCCACGGTAGATCGGGCTATCGCGCATGCGCTGTCTGAAACGAAGAATTCGTGGAAAATACCAAAAATTTAGCGGGAAATTCCAATATTTTCCAGGAAATTTTTGGAATCGGGTCTCCGGAAGGTATAAATAGGAGCGTCCTCGACCGTCATTCGGGTTTGTAAGCACCTCCTGATGATAGGAGGCTTAACCCAGGCTGAGGGGAGCTGCTCTCGCCAACCCTATAAAGACTGGGTCTTAGTTGCTCCGCGCACTAATGGCGGATCATATGGAGCAACTGACCTTGGTCTCCAACGAAAAAACAGCCTATAAAGACTGGACCTTAGTTCCCCTGGACAATGGAGCAACTGGTCTGGTTCTATGGCGTCAGAAAGCAAACAGAAACCACCACACACCCGTAACGAACGCATTCCCCATCGCCTAACGTCGTCTCCAAGCCATTTCCCCGTACTAGCAGCGCCCTCTGCCGGGACTAGGAGGTGTCCCGTTAGCGTTCGTAGCGCCACCTATCGGCGGGAAGGCGAACTACTACCGATGCATCGGTCGGAATCGATTTACCATCGATTAAACGGCGTCCTGAAGCCGTTTTCTCTATACCATCGCCCTCTAGCGGGACTTTGAGCTGTCCGAGACAACTGCCGTTGCCACGGTAGATCGGGCTATCGCGCATGCGCTGTCTGAAACGAAGAATTCGTGGAAAATACCAAAAATTTAGCGGGAAATTCCAATATTTTCCAGGAAATTTTTGGAATCGGGTCTCCGGAAGGTATAAATAGGAGCGTCCTCGACCGTCATTCGGGTTTGTAAGCACCTCCTGATGATAGGAGGCTTAACCCAGGCTGAGGGGAGCTGCTCTCGCCAACCCTATAAAGACTGGGTCTTAGTTGCTCCGCGCACTAATGGCGGATCATATGGAGCAACTGACCTTGGTCTCCAACGAAAAAACAGCCTATAAAGACTGGACCTTAGTTCCCCTGGACAATGGAGCAACTGGTCTGGTTCTATGGCGTCAGAAAGCAAACAGAAACCACCACACACCCGTAACGAACGCATTCCCCATCGCCTAACGTCGTCTCCAAGCCATTTCCCCGTACTAGCAGCGCCCTCTGCCGGGACTAGGAGGTGTCCCGTTAGCGTTCGTAGCGCCACCTATCGGCGGGAAGGCGAACTACTACCGATGCATCGGTCGGAATCGATTTACCATCGATTAAACGGCGTCCTGAAGCCGTTTTCTCTATACCATCGCCCTCTAGCGGGACTTTGAGCTGTCCGAGACAACTGCCGTTGCCACGGTAGATCGGGCTATCGCGCATGCGCTGTCTGAAACGAAGAATTCGTGGAAAATACCAAAAATTTAGCGGGAAATTCCAATATTTTCCAGGAAATTTTTGGAATCGGGTCTCCGGAAGGTATAAATAGGAGCGTCCTCGACCGTCATTCGGGTTTGTAAGCACCTCCTGATGATAGGAGGCTTAACCCAGGCTGAGGGGAGCTGCTCTCGCCAACCCTATAAAGACTGGGTCTTAGTTGCTCCGCGCACTAATGGCGGATCATATGGAGCAACTGACCTTGGTCTCCAACGAAAAAACAGCCTATAAAGACTGGACCTTAGTTCCCCTGGACAATGGAGCAACTGGTCTGGTTCTATGGCGTCAGAAAGCAAACAGAAACCACCACACACCCGTAACGAACGCATTCCCCATCGCCTAACGTCGTCTCCAAGCCATTTCCCCGTACTAGCAGCGCCCTCTGCCGGGACTAGGAGGTGTCCCGTTAGCGTTCGTAGCGCCACCTATCGGCGGGAAGGCGAACTACTACCGATGCATCGGTCGGAATCGATTTACCATCGATTAAACGGCGTCCTGAAGCCGTTTTCTCTATACCATCGCCCTCTAGCGGGACTTTGAGCTGTCCGAGACAACTGCCGTTGCCACGGTAGATCGGGCTATCGCGCATGCGCTGTCTGAAACGAAGAATTCGTGGAAAATACCAAAAATTTAGCGGGAAATTCCAATATTTTCCAGGAAATTTTTGGAATCGGGTCTCCGGAAGGTATAAATAGGAGCGTCCTCGACCGTCATTCGGGTTTGTAAGCACCTCCTGATGATAGGAGGCTTAACCCAGGCTGAGGGGAGCTGCTCTCGCCAACCCTATAAAGACTGGGTCTTAGTTGCTCCGCGCACTAATGGCGGATCATATGGAGCAACTGACCTTGGTCTCCAACGAAAAAACAGCCTATAAAGACTGGACCTTAGTTCCCCTGGACAATGGAGCAACTGGTCTGGTTCTATGGCGTCAGAAAGCAAACAGAAACCACCACACACCCGTAACGAACGCATTCCCCATCGCCTAACGTCGTCTCCAAGCCATTTCCCCGTACTAGCAGCGCCCTCTGCCGGGACTAGGAGGTGTCCCGTTAGCGTTCGTAGCGCCACCTATCGGCGGGAAGGCGAACTACTACCGATGCATCGGTCGGAATCGATTTACCATCGATTAAACGGCGTCCTGAAGCCGTTTTCTCTATACCATCGCCCTCTAGCGGGACTTTGAGCTGTCCGAGACAACTGCCGTTGCCACGGTAGATCGGGCTATCGCGCATGCGCTGTCTGAAACGAAGAATTCGTGGAAAATACCAAAAATTTAGCGGGAAATTCCAATATTTTCCAGGAAATTTTTGGAATCGGGTCTCCGGAAGGTATAAATAGGAGCGTCCTCGACCGTCATTCGGGTTTGTAAGCACCTCCTGATGATAGGAGGCTTAACCCAGGCTGAGGGGAGCTGCTCTCGCCAACCCTATAAAGACTGGGTCTTAGTTGCTCCGCGCACTAATGGCGGATCATATGGAGCAACTGACCTTGGTCTCCAACGAAAAAACAGCCTATAAAGACTGGACCTTAGTTCCCCTGGACAATGGAGCAACTGGTCTGGTTCTATGGCGTCAGAAAGCAAACAGAAACCACCACACACCCGTAACGAACGCATTCCCCATCGCCTAACGTCGTCTCCAAGCCATTTCCCCGTACTAGCAGCGCCCTCTGCCGGGACTAGGAGGTGTCCCGTTAGCGTTCGTAGCGCCACCTATCGGCGGGAAGGCGAACTACTACCGATGCATCGGTCGGAATCGATTTACCATCGATTAAACGGCGTCCTGAAGCCGTTTTCTCTATACCATCGCCCTCTAGCGGGACTTTGAGCTGTCCGAGACAACTGCCGTTGCCACGGTAGATCGGGCTATCGCGCATGCGCTGTCTGAAACGAAGAATTCGTGGAAAATACCAAAAATTTAGCGGGAAATTCCAATATTTTCCAGGAAATTTTTGGAATCGGGTCTCCGGAAGGTATAAATAGGAGCGTCCTCGACCGTCATTCGGGTTTGTAAGCACCTCCTGATGATAGGAGGCTTAACCCAGGCTGAGGGGAGCTGCTCTCGCCAACCCTATAAAGACTGGGTCTTAGTTGCTCCGCGCACTAATGGCGGATCATATGGAGCAACTGACCTTGGTCTCCAACGAAAAAACAGCCTATAAAGACTGGACCTTAGTTCCCCTGGACAATGGAGCAACTGGTCTGGTTCTATGGCGTCAGAAAGCAAACAGAAACCACCACACACCCGTAACGAACGCATTCCCCATCGCCTAACGTCGTCTCCAAGCCATTTCCCCGTACTAGCAGCGCCCTCTGCCGGGACTAGGAGGTGTCCCGTTAGCGTTCGTAGCGCCACCTATCGGCGGGAAGGCGAACTACTACCGATGCATCGGTCGGAATCGATTTACCATCGATTAAACGGCGTCCTGAAGCCGTTTTCTCTATACCATCGCCCTCTAGCGGGACTTTGAGCTGTCCGAGACAACTGCCGTTGCCACGGTAGATCGGGCTATCGCGCATGCGCTGTCTGAAACGAAGAATTCGTGGAAAATACCAAAAATTTAGCGGGAAATTCCAATATTTTCCAGGAAATTTTTGGAATCGGGTCTCCGGAAGGTATAAATAGGAGCGTCCTCGACCGTCATTCGGGTTTGTAAGCACCTCCTGATGATAGGAGGCTTAACCCAGGCTGAGGGGAGCTGCTCTCGCCAACCCTATAAAGACTGGGTCTTAGTTGCTCCGCGCACTAATGGCGGATCATATGGAGCAACTGACCTTGGTCTCCAACGAAAAAACAGCCTATAAAGACTGGACCTTAGTTCCCCTGGACAATGGAGCAACTGGTCTGGTTCTATGGCGTCAGAAAGCAAACAGAAACCACCACACACCCGTAACGAACGCATTCCCCATCGCCTAACGTCGTCTCCAAGCCATTTCCCCGTACTAGCAGCGCCCTCTGCCGGGACTAGGAGGTGTCCCGTTAGCGTTCGTAGCGCCACCTATCGGCGGGAAGGCGAACTACTACCGATGCATCGGTCGGAATCGATTTACCATCGATTAAACGGCGTCCTGAAGCCGTTTTCTCTATACCATCGCCCTCTAGCGGGACTTTGAGCTGTCCGAGACAACTGCCGTTGCCACGGTAGATCGGGCTATCGCGCATGCGCTGTCTGAAACGAAGAATTCGTGGAAAATACCAAAAATTTAGCGGGAAATTCCAATATTTTCCAGGAAATTTTTGGAATCGGGTCTCCGGAAGGTATAAATAGGAGCGTCCTCGACCGTCATTCGGGTTTGTAAGCACCTCCTGATGATAGGAGGCTTAACCCAGGCTGAGGGGAGCTGCTCTCGCCAACCCTATAAAGACTGGGTCTTAGTTGCTCCGCGCACTAATGGCGGATCATATGGAGCAACTGACCTTGGTCTCCAACGAAAAAACAGCCTATAAAGACTGGACCTTAGTTCCCCTGGACAATGGAGCAACTGGTCTGGTTCTATGGCGTCAGAAAGCAAACAGAAACCACCACACACCCGTAACGAACGCATTCCCCATCGCCTAACGTCGTCTCCAAGCCATTTCCCCGTACTAGCAGCGCCCTCTGCCGGGACTAGGAGGTGTCCCGTTAGCGTTCGTAGCGCCACCTATCGGCGGGAAGGCGAACTACTACCGATGCATCGGTCGGAATCGATTTACCATCGATTAAACGGCGTCCTGAAGCCGTTTTCTCTATACCATCGCCCTCTAGCGGGACTTTGAGCTGTCCGAGACAACTGCCGTTGCCACGGTAGATCGGGCTATCGCGCATGCGCTGTCTGAAACGAAGAATTCGTGGAAAATACCAAAAATTTAGCGGGAAATTCCAATATTTTCCAGGAAATTTTTGGAATCGGGTCTCCGGAAGGTATAAATAGGAGCGTCCTCGACCGTCATTCGGGTTTGTAAGCACCTCCTGATGATAGGAGGCTTAACCCAGGCTGAGGGGAGCTGCTCTCGCCAACCCTATAAAGACTGGGTCTTAGTTGCTCCGCGCACTAATGGCGGATCATATGGAGCAACTGACCTTGGTCTCCAACGAAAAAACAGCCTATAAAGACTGGACCTTAGTTCCCCTGGACAATGGAGCAACTGGTCTGGTTCTATGGCGTCAGAAAGCAAACAGAAACCACCACACACCCGTAACGAACGCATTCCCCATCGCCTAACGTCGTCTCCAAGCCATTTCCCCGTACTAGCAGCGCCCTCTGCCGGGACTAGGAGGTGTCCCGTTAGCGTTCGTAGCGCCACCTATCGGCGGGAAGGCGAACTACTACCGATGCATCGGTCGGAATCGATTTACCATCGATTAAACGGCGTCCTGAAGCCGTTTTCTCTATACCATCGCCCTCTAGCGGGACTTTGAGCTGTCCGAGACAACTGCCGTTGCCACGGTAGATCGGGCTATCGCGCATGCGCTGTCTGAAACGAAGAATTCGTGGAAAATACCAAAAATTTAGCGGGAAATTCCAATATTTTCCAGGAAATTTTTGGAATCGGGTCTCCGGAAGGTATAAATAGGAGCGTCCTCGACCGTCATTCGGGTTTGTAAGCACCTCCTGATGATAGGAGGCTTAACCCAGGCTGAGGGGAGCTGCTCTCGCCAACCCTATAAAGACTGGGTCTTAGTTGCTCCGCGCACTAATGGCGGATCATATGGAGCAACTGACCTTGGTCTCCAACGAAAAAACAGCCTATAAAGACTGGACCTTAGTTCCCCTGGACAATGGAGCAACTGGTCTGGTTCTATGGCGTCAGAAAGCAAACAGAAACCACCACACACCCGTAACGAACGCATTCCCCATCGCCTAACGTCGTCTCCAAGCCATTTCCCCGTACTAGCAGCGCCCTCTGCCGGGACTAGGAGGTGTCCCGTTAGCGTTCGTAGCGCCACCTATCGGCGGGAAGGCGAACTACTACCGATGCATCGGTCGGAATCGATTTACCATCGATTAAACGGCGTCCTGAAGCCGTTTTCTCTATACCATCGCCCTCTAGCGGGACTTTGAGCTGTCCGAGACAACTGCCGTTGCCACGGTAGATCGGGCTATCGCGCATGCGCTGTCTGAAACGAAGAATTCGTGGAAAATACCAAAAATTTAGCGGGAAATTCCAATATTTTCCAGGAAATTTTTGGAATCGGGTCTCCGGAAGGTATAAATAGGAGCGTCCTCGACCGTCATTCGGGTTTGTAAGCACCTCCTGATGATAGGAGGCTTAACCCAGGCTGAGGGGAGCTGCTCTCGCCAACCCTATAAAGACTGGGTCTTAGTTGCTCCGCGCACTAATGGCGGATCATATGGAGCAACTGACCTTGGTCTCCAACGAAAAAACAGCCTATAAAGACTGGACCTTAGTTCCCCTGGACAATGGAGCAACTGGTCTGGTTCTATGGCGTCAGAAAGCAAACAGAAACCACCACACACCCGTAACGAACGCATTCCCCATCGCCTAACGTCGTCTCCAAGCCATTTCCCCGTACTAGCAGCGCCCTCTGCCGGGACTAGGAGGTGTCCCGTTAGCGTTCGTAGCGCCACCTATCGGCGGGAAGGCGAACTACTACCGATGCATCGGTCGGAATCGATTTACCATCGATTAAACGGCGTCCTGAAGCCGTTTTCTCTATACCATCGCCCTCTAGCGGGACTTTGAGCTGTCCGAGACAACTGCCGTTGCCACGGTAGATCGGGCTATCGCGCATGCGCTGTCTGAAACGAAGAATTCGTGGAAAATACCAAAAATTTAGCGGGAAATTCCAATATTTTCCAGGAAATTTTTGGAATCGGGTCTCCGGAAGGTATAAATAGGAGCGTCCTCGACCGTCATTCGGGTTTGTAAGCACCTCCTGATGATAGGAGGCTTAACCCAGGCTGAGGGGAGCTGCTCTCGCCAACCCTATAAAGACTGGGTCTTAGTTGCTCCGCGCACTAATGGCGGATCATATGGAGCAACTGACCTTGGTCTCCAACGAAAAAACAGCCTATAAAGACTGGACCTTAGTTCCCCTGGACAATGGAGCAACTGGTCTGGTTCTATGGCGTCAGAAAGCAAACAGAAACCACCACACACCCGTAACGAACGCATTCCCCATCGCCTAACGTCGTCTCCAAGCCATTTCCCCGTACTAGCAGCGCCCTCTGCCGGGACTAGGAGGTGTCCCGTTAGCGTTCGTAGCGCCACCTATCGGCGGGAAGGCGAACTACTACCGATGCATCGGTCGGAATCGATTTACCATCGATTAAACGGCGTCCTGAAGCCGTTTTCTCTATACCATCGCCCTCTAGCGGGACTTTGAGCTGTCCGAGACAACTGCCGTTGCCACGGTAGATCGGGCTATCGCGCATGCGCTGTCTGAAACGAAGAATTCGTGGAAAATACCAAAAATTTAGCGGGAAATTCCAATATTTTCCAGGAAATTTTTGGAATCGGGTCTCCGGAAGGTATAAATAGGAGCGTCCTCGACCGTCATTCGGGTTTGTAAGCACCTCCTGATGATAGGAGGCTTAACCCAGGCTGAGGGGAGCTGCTCTCGCCAACCCTATAAAGACTGGGTCTTAGTTGCTCCGCGCACTAATGGCGGATCATATGGAGCAACTGACCTTGGTCTCCAACGAAAAAACAGCCTATAAAGACTGGACCTTAGTTCCCCTGGACAATGGAGCAACTGGTCTGGTTCTATGGCGTCAGAAAGCAAACAGAAACCACCACACACCCGTAACGAACGCATTCCCCATCGCCTAACGTCGTCTCCAAGCCATTTCCCCGTACTAGCAGCGCCCTCTGCCGGGACTAGGAGGTGTCCCGTTAGCGTTCGTAGCGCCACCTATCGGCGGGAAGGCGAACTACTACCGATGCATCGGTCGGAATCGATTTACCATCGATTAAACGGCGTCCTGAAGCCGTTTTCTCTATACCATCGCCCTCTAGCGGGACTTTGAGCTGTCCGAGACAACTGCCGTTGCCACGGTAGATCGGGCTATCGCGCATGCGCTGTCTGAAACGAAGAATTCGTGGAAAATACCAAAAATTTAGCGGGAAATTCCAATATTTTCCAGGAAATTTTTGGAATCGGGTCTCCGGAAGGTATAAATAGGAGCGTCCTCGACCGTCATTCGGGTTTGTAAGCACCTCCTGATGATAGGAGGCTTAACCCAGGCTGAGGGGAGCTGCTCTCGCCAACCCTATAAAGACTGGGTCTTAGTTGCTCCGCGCACTAATGGCGGATCATATGGAGCAACTGACCTTGGTCTCCAACGAAAAAACAGCCTATAAAGACTGGACCTTAGTTCCCCTGGACAATGGAGCAACTGGTCTGGTTCTATGGCGTCAGAAAGCAAACAGAAACCACCACACACCCGTAACGAACGCATTCCCCATCGCCTAACGTCGTCTCCAAGCCATTTCCCCGTACTAGCAGCGCCCTCTGCCGGGACTAGGAGGTGTCCCGTTAGCGTTCGTAGCGCCACCTATCGGCGGGAAGGCGAACTACTACCGATGCATCGGTCGGAATCGATTTACCATCGATTAAACGGCGTCCTGAAGCCGTTTTCTCTATACCATCGCCCTCTAGCGGGACTTTGAGCTGTCCGAGACAACTGCCGTTGCCACGGTAGATCGGGCTATCGCGCATGCGCTGTCTGAAACGAAGAATTCGTGGAAAATACCAAAAATTTAGCGGGAAATTCCAATATTTTCCAGGAAATTTTTGGAATCGGGTCTCCGGAAGGTATAAATAGGAGCGTCCTCGACCGTCATTCGGGTTTGTAAGCACCTCCTGATGATAGGAGGCTTAACCCAGGCTGAGGGGAGCTGCTCTCGCCAACCCTATAAAGACTGGGTCTTAGTTGCTCCGCGCACTAATGGCGGATCATATGGAGCAACTGACCTTGGTCTCCAACGAAAAAACAGCCTATAAAGACTGGACCTTAGTTCCCCTGGACAATGGAGCAACTGGTCTGGTTCTATGGCGTCAGAAAGCAAACAGAAACCACCACACACCCGTAACGAACGCATTCCCCATCGCCTAACGTCGTCTCCAAGCCATTTCCCCGTACTAGCAGCGCCCTCTGCCGGGACTAGGAGGTGTCCCGTTAGCGTTCGTAGCGCCACCTATCGGCGGGAAGGCGAACTACTACCGATGCATCGGTCGGAATCGATTTACCATCGATTAAACGGCGTCCTGAAGCCGTTTTCTCTATACCATCGCCCTCTAGCGGGACTTTGAGCTGTCCGAGACAACTGCCGTTGCCACGGTAGATCGGGCTATCGCGCATGCGCTGTCTGAAACGAAGAATTCGTGGAAAATACCAAAAATTTAGCGGGAAATTCCAATATTTTCCAGGAAATTTTTGGAATCGGGTCTCCGGAAGGTATAAATAGGAGCGTCCTCGACCGTCATTCGGGTTTGTAAGCACCTCCTGATGATAGGAGGCTTAACCCAGGCTGAGGGGAGCTGCTCTCGCCAACCCTATAAAGACTGGGTCTTAGTTGCTCCGCGCACTAATGGCGGATCATATGGAGCAACTGACCTTGGTCTCCAACGAAAAAACAGCCTATAAAGACTGGACCTTAGTTCCCCTGGACAATGGAGCAACTGGTCTGGTTCTATGGCGTCAGAAAGCAAACAGAAACCACCACACACCCGTAACGAACGCATTCCCCATCGCCTAACGTCGTCTCCAAGCCATTTCCCCGTACTAGCAGCGCCCTCTGCCGGGACTAGGAGGTGTCCCGTTAGCGTTCGTAGCGCCACCTATCGGCGGGAAGGCGAACTACTACCGATGCATCGGTCGGAATCGATTTACCATCGATTAAACGGCGTCCTGAAGCCGTTTTCTCTATACCATCGCCCTCTAGCGGGACTTTGAGCTGTCCGAGACAACTGCCGTTGCCACGGTAGATCGGGCTATCGCGCATGCGCTGTCTGAAACGAAGAATTCGTGGAAAATACCAAAAATTTAGCGGGAAATTCCAATATTTTCCAGGAAATTTTTGGAATCGGGTCTCCGGAAGGTATAAATAGGAGCGTCCTCGACCGTCATTCGGGTTTGTAAGCACCTCCTGATGATAGGAGGCTTAACCCAGGCTGAGGGGAGCTGCTCTCGCCAACCCTATAAAGACTGGGTCTTAGTTGCTCCGCGCACTAATGGCGGATCATATGGAGCAACTGACCTTGGTCTCCAACGAAAAAACAGCCTATAAAGACTGGACCTTAGTTCCCCTGGACAATGGAGCAACTGGTCTGGTTCTATGGCGTCAGAAAGCAAACAGAAACCACCACACACCCGTAACGAACGCATTCCCCATCGCCTAACGTCGTCTCCAAGCCATTTCCCCGTACTAGCAGCGCCCTCTGCCGGGACTAGGAGGTGTCCCGTTAGCGTTCGTAGCGCCACCTATCGGCGGGAAGGCGAACTACTACCGATGCATCGGTCGGAATCGATTTACCATCGATTAAACGGCGTCCTGAAGCCGTTTTCTCTATACCATCGCCCTCTAGCGGGACTTTGAGCTGTCCGAGACAACTGCCGTTGCCACGGTAGATCGGGCTATCGCGCATGCGCTGTCTGAAACGAAGAATTCGTGGAAATAGCGGGAAATTCCAATATTTTCCAGGAAATTTTTGGAATCGGGTCTCCGGAAGGTATAAATAGGAGCGTCCTCGACCGTCATTCGGGTTTGTAAGCACCTCCTGATGATAGGAGGCTTAACCCAGGCTGAGGGGAGCTGCTCTCGCCAACCCTATAAAGACTGGGTCTTAGTTGCTCCGCGCACTAATGGCGGATCATATGGAGCAACTGACCTTGGTCTCCAACGAAAAAACAGCCTATAAAGACTGGACCTTAGTTCCCCTGGACAATGGAGCAACTGGTCTGGTTCTATGGCGTCAGAAAGCAAACAGAAACCACCACACACCCGTAACGAACGCATTCCCCATCGCCTAACGTCGTCTCCAAGCCATTTCCCCGTACTAGCAGCGCCCTCTGCCGGGACTAGGAGGTGTCCCGTTAGCGTTCGTAGCGCCACCTATCGGCGGGAAGGCGAACTACTACCGATGCATCGGTCGGAATCGATTTACCATCGATTAAACGGCGTCCTGAAGCCGTTTTCTCTATACCATCGCCCTCTAGCGGGACTTTGAGCTGTCCGAGACAACTGCCGTTGCCACGGTAGATCGGGCTATCGCGCATGCGCTGTCTGAAACGAAGAATTCGTGGAAAATACCAAAAATTTAGCGGGAAATTCCAATATTTTCCAGGAAATTTTTGGAATCGGGTCTCCGGAAGGTATAAATAGGAGCGTCCTCGACCGTCATTCGGGTTTGTAAGCACCTCCTGATGAAAAACAGCCTATAAAGACTGGACCTTAGTTCCCCTGGACAATGGAGCAACTGGTCTGGTTCTATGGCGTCAGAAAGCAAACAGAAACCACCACACACCCGTAACGAACGCATTCCCCATCGCCTAACGTCGTCTCCAAGCCATTTCCCCGTACTAGCAGCGCCCTCTGCCGGGACTAGGAGGTGTCCCGTTAGCGTTCGTAGCGCCACCTATCGGCGGGAAGGCGAACTACTACCGATGCATCGGTCGGAATCGATTTACCATCGATTAAACGGCGTCCTGAAGCCGTTTTCTCTATACCATCGCCCTCTAGCGGGACTTTGAGCTGTCCGAGACAACTGCCGTTGCCACGGTAGATCGGGCTATCGCGCATGCGCTGTCTGAAACGAAGAATTCGTGGAAAATACCAAAAATTTAGCGGGAAATTCCAATATTTTCCAGGAAATTTTTGGAATCGGGTCTCCGGAAGGTATAAATAGGAGCGTCCTCGACCGTCATTCGGGTTTGTAAGCACCTCCTGATGATAGGAGGCTTAACCCAGGCTGAGGGGAGCTGCTCTCGCCAACCCTATAAAGACTGGGTCTTAGTTGCTCCGCGCACTAATGGCGGATCATATGGAGCAACTGACCTTGGTCTCCAACGAAAAAACAGCCTATAAAGACTGGACCTTAGTTCCCCTGGACAATGGAGCAACTGGTCTGGTTCTATGGCGTCAGAAAGCAAACAGAAACCACCACACACCCGTAACGAACGCATTCCCCATCGCCTAACGTCGTCTCCAAGCCATTTCCCCGTACTAGCAGCGCCCTCTGCCGGGACTAGGAGGTGTCCCGTTAGCGTTCGTAGCGCCACCTATCGGCGGGAAGGCGAACTACTACCGATGCATCGGTCGGAATCGATTTACCATCGATTAAACGGCGTCCTGAAGCCGTTTTCTCTATACCATCGCCCTCTAGCGGGACTTTGAGCTGTCCGAGACAACTGCCGTTGCCACGGTAGATCGGGCTATCGCGCATGCGCTGTCTGAAACGAAGAATTCGTGGAAAATACCAAAAATTTAGCGGGAAATTCCAATATTTTCCAGGAAATTTTTGGAATCGGGTCTCCGGAAGGTATAAATAGGAGCGTCCTCGACCGTCATTCGGGTTTGTAAGCACCTCCTGATGATAGGAGGCTTAACCCAGGCTGAGGGGAGCTGCTCTCGCCAACCCTATAAAGACTGGGTCTTAGTTGCTCCGCGCACTAATGGCGGATCATATGGAGCAACTGACCTTGGTCTCCAACGAAAAAACAGCCTATAAAGACTGGACCTTAGTTCCCCTGGACAATGGAGCAACTGGTCTGGTTCTATGGCGTCAGAAAGCAAACAGAAACCACCACACACCCGTAACGAACGCATTCCCCATCGCCTAACGTCGTCTCCAAGCCATTTCCCCGTACTAGCAGCGCCCTCTGCCGGGACTAGGAGGTGTCCCGTTAGCGTTCGTAGCGCCACCTATCGGCGGGAAGGCGAACTACTACCGATGCATCGGTCGGAATCGATTTACCATCGATTAAACGGCGTCCTGAAGCCGTTTTCTCTATACCATCGCCCTCTAGCGGGACTTTGAGCTGTCCGAGACAACTGCCGTTGCCACGGTAGATCGGGCTATCGCGCATGCGCTGTCTGAAACGAAGAATTCGTGGAAAATACCAAAAATTTAGCGGGAAATTCCAATATTTTCCAGGAAATTTTTGGAATCGGGTCTCCGGAAGGTATAAATAGGAGCGTCCTCGACCGTCATTCGGGTTTGTAAGCACCTCCTGATGATAGGAGGCTTAACCCAGGCTGAGGGGAGCTGCTCTCGCCAACCCTATAAAGACTGGGTCTTAGTTGCTCCGCGCACTAATGGCGGATCATATGGAGCAACTGACCTTGGTCTCCAACGAAAAAACAGCCTATAAAGACTGGACCTTAGTTCCCCTGGACAATGGAGCAACTGGTCTGGTTCTATGGCGTCAGAAAGCAAACAGAAACCACCACACACCCGTAACGAACGCATTCCCCATCGCCTAACGTCGTCTCCAAGCCATTTCCCCGTACTAGCAGCGCCCTCTGCCGGGACTAGGAGGTGTCCCGTTAGCGTTCGTAGCGCCACCTATCGGCGGGAAGGCGAACTACTACCGATGCATCGGTCGGAATCGATTTACCATCGATTAAACGGCGTCCTGAAGCCGTTTTCTCTATACCATCGCCCTCTAGCGGGACTTTGAGCTGTCCGAGACAACTGCCGTTGCCACGGTAGATCGGGCTATCGCGCATGCGCTGTCTGAAACGAAGAATTCGTGGAAAATACCAAAAATTTAGCGGGAAATTCCAATATTTTCCAGGAAATTTTTGGAATCGGGTCTCCGGAAGGTATAAATAGGAGCGTCCTCGACCGTCATTCGGGTTTGTAAGCACCTCCTGATGATAGGAGGCTTAACCCAGGCTGAGGGGAGCTGCTCTCGCCAACCCTATAAAGACTGGGTCTTAGTTGCTCCGCGCACTAATGGCGGATCATATGGAGCAACTGACCTTGGTCTCCAACGAAAAAACAGCCTATAAAGACTGGACCTTAGTTCCCCTGGACAATGGAGCAACTGGTCTGGTTCTATGGCGTCAGAAAGCAAACAGAAACCACCACACACCCGTAACGAACGCATTCCCCATCGCCTAACGTCGTCTCCAAGCCATTTCCCCGTACTAGCAGCGCCCTCTGCCGGGACTAGGAGGTGTCCCGTTAGCGTTCGTAGCGCCACCTATCGGCGGGAAGGCGAACTACTACCGATGCATCGGTCGGAATCGATTTACCATCGATTAAACGGCGTCCTGAAGCCGTTTTCTCTATACCATCGCCCTCTAGCGGGACTTTGAGCTGTCCGAGACAACTGCCGTTGCCACGGTAGATCGGGCTATCGCGCATGCGCTGTCTGAAACGAAGAATTCGTGGAAAATACCAAAAATTTAGCGGGAAATTCCAATATTTTCCAGGAAATTTTTGGAATCGGGTCTCCGGAAGGTATAAATAGGAGCGTCCTCGACCGTCATTCGGGTTTGTAAGCACCTCCTGATGATAGGAGGCTTAACCCAGGCTGAGGGGAGCTGCTCTCGCCAACCCTATAAAGACTGGGTCTTAGTTGCTCCGCGCACTAATGGCGGATCATATGGAGCAACTGACCTTGGTCTCCAACGAAAAAACAGCCTATAAAGACTGGACCTTAGTTCCCCTGGACAATGGAGCAACTGGTCTGGTTCTATGGCGTCAGAAAGCAAACAGAAACCACCACACACCCGTAACGAACGCATTCCCCATCGCCTAACGTCGTCTCCAAGCCATTTCCCCGTACTAGCAGCGCCCTCTGCCGGGACTAGGAGGTGTCCCGTTAGCGTTCGTAGCGCCACCTATCGGCGGGAAGGCGAACTACTACCGATGCATCGGTCGGAATCGATTTACCATCGATTAAACGGCGTCCTGAAGCCGTTTTCTCTATACCATCGCCCTCTAGCGGGACTTTGAGCTGTCCGAGACAACTGCCGTTGCCACGGTAGATCGGGCTATCGCGCATGCGCTGTCTGAAACGAAGAATTCGTGGAAAATACCAAAAATTTAGCGGGAAATTCCAATATTTTCCAGGAAATTTTTGGAATCGGGTCTCCGGAAGGTATAAATAGGAGCGTCCTCGACCGTCATTCGGGTTTGTAAGCACCTCCTGATGATAGGAGGCTTAACCCAGGCTGAGGGGAGCTGCTCTCGCCAACCCTATAAAGACTGGGTCTTAGTTGCTCCGCGCACTAATGGCGGATCATATGGAGCAACTGACCTTGGTCTCCAACGAAAAAACAGCCTATAAAGACTGGACCTTAGTTCCCCTGGACAATGGAGCAACTGGTCTGGTTCTATGGCGTCAGAAAGCAAACAGAAACCACCACACACCCGTAACGAACGCATTCCCCATCGCCTAACGTCGTCTCCAAGCCATTTCCCCGTACTAGCAGCGCCCTCTGCCGGGACTAGGAGGTGTCCCGTTAGCGTTCGTAGCGCCACCTATCGGCGGGAAGGCGAACTACTACCGATGCATCGGTCGGAATCGATTTACCATCGATTAAACGGCGTCCTGAAGCCGTTTTCTCTATACCATCGCCCTCTAGCGGGACTTTGAGCTGTCCGAGACAACTGCCGTTGCCACGGTAGATCGGGCTATCGCGCATGCGCTGTCTGAAACGAAGAATTCGTGGAAAATACCAAAAATTTAGCGGGAAATTCCAATATTTTCCAGGAAATTTTTGGAATCGGGTCTCCGGAAGGTATAAATAGGAGCGTCCTCGACCGTCATTCGGGTTTGTAAGCACCTCCTGATGATAGGAGGCTTAACCCAGGCTGAGGGGAGCTGCTCTCGCCAACCCTATAAAGACTGGGTCTTAGTTGCTCCGCGCACTAATGGCGGATCATATGGAGCAACTGACCTTGGTCTCCAACGAAAAAACAGCCTATAAAGACTGGACCTTAGTTCCCCTGGACAATGGAGCAACTGGTCTGGTTCTATGGCGTCAGAAAGCAAACAGAAACCACCACACACCCGTAACGAACGCATTCCCCATCGCCTAACGTCGTCTCCAAGCCATTTCCCCGTACTAGCAGCGCCCTCTGCCGGGACTAGGAGGTGTCCCGTTAGCGTTCGTAGCGCCACCTATCGGCGGGAAGGCGAACTACTACCGATGCATCGGTCGGAATCGATTTACCATCGATTAAACGGCGTCCTGAAGCCGTTTTCTCTATACCATCGCCCTCTAGCGGGACTTTGAGCTGTCCGAGACAACTGCCGTTGCCACGGTAGATCGGGCTATCGCGCATGCGCTGTCTGAAACGAAGAATTCGTGGAAAATACCAAAAATTTAGCGGGAAATTCCAATATTTTCCAGGAAATTTTTGGAATCGGGTCTCCGGAAGGTATAAATAGGAGCGTCCTCGACCGTCATTCGGGTTTGTAAGCACCTCCTGATGATAGGAGGCTTAACCCAGGCTGAGGGGAGCTGCTCTCGCCAACCCTATAAAGACTGGGTCTTAGTTGCTCCGCGCACTAATGGCGGATCATATGGAGCAACTGACCTTGGTCTCCAACGAAAAAACAGCCTATAAAGACTGGACCTTAGTTCCCCTGGACAATGGAGCAACTGGTCTGGTTCTATGGCGTCAGAAAGCAAACAGAAACCACCACACACCCGTAACGAACGCATTCCCCATCGCCTAACGTCGTCTCCAAGCCATTTCCCCGTACTAGCAGCGCCCTCTGCCGGGACTAGGAGGTGTCCCGTTAGCGTTCGTAGCGCCACCTATCGGCGGGAAGGCGAACTACTACCGATGCATCGGTCGGAATCGATTTACCATCGATTAAACGGCGTCCTGAAGCCGTTTTCTCTATACCATCGCCCTCTAGCGGGACTTTGAGCTGTCCGAGACAACTGCCGTTGCCACGGTAGATCGGGCTATCGCGCATGCGCTGTCTGAAACGAAGAATTCGTGGAAAATACCAAAAATTTAGCGGGAAATTCCAATATTTTCCAGGAAATTTTTGGAATCGGGTCTCCGGAAGGTATAAATAGGAGCGTCCTCGACCGTCATTCGGGTTTGTAAGCACCTCCTGATGATAGGAGGCTTAACCCAGGCTGAGGGGAGCTGCTCTCGCCAACCCTATAAAGACTGGGTCTTAGTTGCTCCGCGCACTAATGGCGGATCATATGGAGCAACTGACCTTGGTCTCCAACGAAAAAACAGCCTATAAAGACTGGACCTTAGTTCCCCTGGACAATGGAGCAACTGGTCTGGTTCTATGGCGTCAGAAAGCAAACAGAAACCACCACACACCCGTAACGAACGCATTCCCCATCGCCTAACGTCGTCTCCAAGCCATTTCCCCGTACTAGCAGCGCCCTCTGCCGGGACTAGGAGGTGTCCCGTTAGCGTTCGTAGCGCCACCTATCGGCGGGAAGGCGAACTACTACCGATGCATCGGTCGGAATCGATTTACCATCGATTAAACGGCGTCCTGAAGCCGTTTTCTCTATACCATCGCCCTCTAGCGGGACTTTGAGCTGTCCGAGACAACTGCCGTTGCCACGGTAGATCGGGCTATCGCGCATGCGCTGTCTGAAACGAAGAATTCGTGGAAAATACCAAAAATTTAGCGGGAAATTCCAATATTTTCCAGGAAATTTTTGGAATCGGGTCTCCGGAAGGTATAAATAGGAGCGTCCTCGACCGTCATTCGGGTTTGTAAGCACCTCCTGATGATAGGAGGCTTAACCCAGGCTGAGGGGAGCTGCTCTCGCCAACCCTATAAAGACTGGGTCTTAGTTGCTCCGCGCACTAATGGCGGATCATATGGAGCAACTGACCTTGGTCTCCAACGAAAAAACAGCCTATAAAGACTGGACCTTAGTTCCCCTGGACAATGGAGCAACTGGTCTGGTTCTATGGCGTCAGAAAGCAAACAGAAACCACCACACACCCGTAACGAACGCATTCCCCATCGCCTAACGTCGTCTCCAAGCCATTTCCCCGTACTAGCAGCGCCCTCTGCCGGGACTAGGAGGTGTCCCGTTAGCGTTCGTAGCGCCACCTATCGGCGGGAAGGCGAACTACTACCGATGCATCGGTCGGAATCGATTTACCATCGATTAAACGGCGTCCTGAAGCCGTTTTCTCTATACCATCGCCCTCTAGCGGGACTTTGAGCTGTCCGAGACAACTGCCGTTGCCACGGTAGATCGGGCTATCGCGCATGCGCTGTCTGAAACGAAGAATTCGTGGAAAATACCAAAAATTTAGCGGGAAATTCCAATATTTTCCAGGAAATTTTTGGAATCGGGTCTCCGGAAGGTATAAATAGGAGCGTCCTCGACCGTCATTCGGGTTTGTAAGCACCTCCTGATGATAGGAGGCTTAACCCAGGCTGAGGGGAGCTGCTCTCGCCAACCCTATAAAGACTGGGTCTTAGTTGCTCCGCGCACTAATGGCGGATCATATGGAGCAACTGACCTTGGTCTCCAACGAAAAAACAGCCTATAAAGACTGGACCTTAGTTCCCCTGGACAATGGAGCAACTGGTCTGGTTCTATGGCGTCAGAAAGCAAACAGAAACCACCACACACCCGTAACGAACGCATTCCCCATCGCCTAACGTCGTCTCCAAGCCATTTCCCCGTACTAGCAGCGCCCTCTGCCGGGACTAGGAGGTGTCCCGTTAGCGTTCGTAGCGCCACCTATCGGCGGGAAGGCGAACTACTACCGATGCATCGGTCGGAATCGATTTACCATCGATTAAACGGCGTCCTGAAGCCGTTTTCTCTATACCATCGCCCTCTAGCGGGACTTTGAGCTGTCCGAGACAACTGCCGTTGCCACGGTAGATCGGGCTATCGCGCATGCGCTGTCTGAAACGAAGAATTCGTGGAAAATACCAAAAATTTAGCGGGAAATTCCAATATTTTCCAGGAAATTTTTGGAATCGGGTCTCCGGAAGGTATAAATAGGAGCGTCCTCGACCGTCATTCGGGTTTGTAAGCACCTCCTGATGATAGGAGGCTTAACCCAGGCTGAGGGGAGCTGCTCTCGCCAACCCTATAAAGACTGGGTCTTAGTTGCTCCGCGCACTAATGGCGGATCATATGGAGCAACTGACCTTGGTCTCCAACGAAAAAACAGCCTATAAAGACTGGACCTTAGTTCCCCTGGACAATGGAGCAACTGGTCTGGTTCTATGGCGTCAGAAAGCAAACAGAAACCACCACACACCCGTAACGAACGCATTCCCCATCGCCTAACGTCGTCTCCAAGCCATTTCCCCGTACTAGCAGCGCCCTCTGCCGGGACTAGGAGGTGTCCCGTTAGCGTTCGTAGCGCCACCTATCGGCGGGAAGGCGAACTACTACCGATGCATCGGTCGGAATCGATTTACCATCGATTAAACGGCGTCCTGAAGCCGTTTTCTCTATACCATCGCCCTCTAGCGGGACTTTGAGCTGTCCGAGACAACTGCCGTTGCCACGGTAGATCGGGCTATCGCGCATGCGCTGTCTGAAACGAAGAATTCGTGGAAAATACCAAAAATTTAGCGGGAAATTCCAATATTTTCCAGGAAATTTTTGGAATCGGGTCTCCGGAAGGTATAAATAGGAGCGTCCTCGACCGTCATTCGGGTTTGTAAGCACCTCCTGATGATAGGAGGCTTAACCCAGGCTGAGGGGAGCTGCTCTCGCCAACCCTATAAAGACTGGGTCTTAGTTGCTCCGCGCACTAATGGCGGATCATATGGAGCAACTGACCTTGGTCTCCAACGAAAAAACAGCCTATAAAGACTGGACCTTAGTTCCCCTGGACAATGGAGCAACTGGTCTGGTTCTATGGCGTCAGAAAGCAAACAGAAACCACCACACACCCGTAACGAACGCATTCCCCATCGCCTAACGTCGTCTCCAAGCCATTTCCCCGTACTAGCAGCGCCCTCTGCCGGGACTAGGAGGTGTCCCGTTAGCGTTCGTAGCGCCACCTATCGGCGGGAAGGCGAACTACTACCGATGCATCGGTCGGAATCGATTTACCATCGATTAAACGGCGTCCTGAAGCCGTTTTCTCTATACCATCGCCCTCTAGCGGGACTTTGAGCTGTCCGAGACAACTGCCGTTGCCACGGTAGATCGGGCTATCGCGCATGCGCTGTCTGAAACGAAGAATTCGTGGAAAATACCAAAAATTTAGCGGGAAATTCCAATATTTTCCAGGAAATTTTTGGAATCGGGTCTCCGGAAGGTATAAATAGGAGCGTCCTCGACCGTCATTCGGGTTTGTAAGCACCTCCTGATGATAGGAGGCTTAACCCAGGCTGAGGGGAGCTGCTCTCGCCAACCCTATAAAGACTGGGTCTTAGTTGCTCCGCGCACTAATGGCGGATCATATGGAGCAACTGACCTTGGTCTCCAACGAAAAAACAGCCTATAAAGACTGGACCTTAGTTCCCCTGGACAATGGAGCAACTGGTCTGGTTCTATGGCGTCAGAAAGCAAACAGAAACCACCACACACCCGTAACGAACGCATTCCCCATCGCCTAACGTCGTCTCCAAGCCATTTCCCCGTACTAGCAGCGCCCTCTGCCGGGACTAGGAGGTGTCCCGTTAGCGTTCGTAGCGCCACCTATCGGCGGGAAGGCGAACTACTACCGATGCATCGGTCGGAATCGATTTACCATCGATTAAACGGCGTCCTGAAGCCGTTTTCTCTATACCATCGCCCTCTAGCGGGACTTTGAGCTGTCCGAGACAACTGCCGTTGCCACGGTAGATCGGGCTATCGCGCATGCGCTGTCTGAAACGAAGAATTCGTGGAAAATACCAAAAATTTAGCGGGAAATTCCAATATTTTCCAGGAAATTTTTGGAATCGGGTCTCCGGAAGGTATAAATAGGAGCGTCCTCGACCGTCATTCGGGTTTGTAAGCACCTCCTGATGATAGGAGGCTTAACCCAGGCTGAGGGGAGCTGCTCTCGCCAACCCTATAAAGACTGGGTCTTAGTTGCTCCGCGCACTAATGGCGGATCATATGGAGCAACTGACCTTGGTCTCCAACGAAAAAACAGCCTATAAAGACTGGACCTTAGTTCCCCTGGACAATGGAGCAACTGGTCTGGTTCTATGGCGTCAGAAAGCAAACAGAAACCACCACACACCCGTAACGAACGCATTCCCCATCGCCTAACGTCGTCTCCAAGCCATTTCCCCGTACTAGCAGCGCCCTCTGCCGGGACTAGGAGGTGTCCCGTTAGCGTTCGTAGCGCCACCTATCGGCGGGAAGGCGAACTACTACCGATGCATCGGTCGGAATCGATTTACCATCGATTAAACGGCGTCCTGAAGCCGTTTTCTCTATACCATCGCCCTCTAGCGGGACTTTGAGCTGTCCGAGACAACTGCCGTTGCCACGGTAGATCGGGCTATCGCGCATGCGCTGTCTGAAACGAAGAATTCGTGGAAAATACCAAAAATTTAGCGGGAAATTCCAATATTTTCCAGGAAATTTTTGGAATCGGGTCTCCGGAAGGTATAAATAGGAGCGTCCTCGACCGTCATTCGGGTTTGTAAGCACCTCCTGATGATAGGAGGCTTAACCCAGGCTGAGGGGAGCTGCTCTCGCCAACCCTATAAAGACTGGGTCTTAGTTGCTCCGCGCACTAATGGCGGATCATATGGAGCAACTGACCTTGGTCTCCAACGAAAAAACAGCCTATAAAGACTGGACCTTAGTTCCCCTGGACAATGGAGCAACTGGTCTGGTTCTATGGCGTCAGAAAGCAAACAGAAACCACCACACACCCGTAACGAACGCATTCCCCATCGCCTAACGTCGTCTCCAAGCCATTTCCCCGTACTAGCAGCGCCCTCTGCCGGGACTAGGAGGTGTCCCGTTAGCGTTCGTAGCGCCACCTATCGGCGGGAAGGCGAACTACTACCGATGCATCGGTCGGAATCGATTTACCATCGATTAAACGGCGTCCTGAAGCCGTTTTCTCTATACCATCGCCCTCTAGCGGGACTTTGAGCTGTCCGAGACAACTGCCGTTGCCACGGTAGATCGGGCTATCGCGCATGCGCTGTCTGAAACGAAGAATTCGTGGAAAATACCAAAAATTTAGCGGGAAATTCCAATATTTTCCAGGAAATTTTTGGAATCGGGTCTCCGGAAGGTATAAATAGGAGCGTCCTCGACCGTCATTCGGGTTTGTAAGCACCTCCTGATGATAGGAGGCTTAACCCAGGCTGAGGGGAGCTGCTCTCGCCAACCCTATAAAGACTGGGTCTTAGTTGCTCCGCGCACTAATGGCGGATCATATGGAGCAACTGACCTTGGTCTCCAACGAAAAAACAGCCTATAAAGACTGGACCTTAGTTCCCCTGGACAATGGAGCAACTGGTCTGGTTCTATGGCGTCAGAAAGCAAACAGAAACCACCACACACCCGTAACGAACGCATTCCCCATCGCCTAACGTCGTCTCCAAGCCATTTCCCCGTACTAGCAGCGCCCTCTGCCGGGACTAGGAGGTGTCCCGTTAGCGTTCGTAGCGCCACCTATCGGCGGGAAGGCGAACTACTACCGATGCATCGGTCGGAATCGATTTACCATCGATTAAACGGCGTCCTGAAGCCGTTTTCTCTATACCATCGCCCTCTAGCGGGACTTTGAGCTGTCCGAGACAACTGCCGTTGCCACGGTAGATCGGGCTATCGCGCATGCGCTGTCTGAAACGAAGAATTCGTGGAAAATACCAAAAATTTAGCGGGAAATTCCAATATTTTCCAGGAAATTTTTGGAATCGGGTCTCCGGAAGGTATAAATAGGAGCGTCCTCGACCGTCATTCGGGTTTGTAAGCACCTCCTGATGATAGGAGGCTTAACCCAGGCTGAGGGGAGCTGCTCTCGCCAACCCTATAAAGACTGGGTCTTAGTTGCTCCGCGCACTAATGGCGGATCATATGGAGCAACTGACCTTGGTCTCCAACGAAAAAACAGCCTATAAAGACTGGACCTTAGTTCCCCTGGACAATGGAGCAACTGGTCTGGTTCTATGGCGTCAGAAAGCAAACAGAAACCACCACACACCCGTAACGAACGCATTCCCCATCGCCTAACGTCGTCTCCAAGCCATTTCCCCGTACTAGCAGCGCCCTCTGCCGGGACTAGGAGGTGTCCCGTTAGCGTTCGTAGCGCCACCTATCGGCGGGAAGGCGAACTACTACCGATGCATCGGTCGGAATCGATTTACCATCGATTAAACGGCGTCCTGAAGCCGTTTTCTCTATACCATCGCCCTCTAGCGGGACTTTGAGCTGTCCGAGACAACTGCCGTTGCCACGGTAGATCGGGCTATCGCGCATGCGCTGTCTGAAACGAAGAATTCGTGGAAAATACCAAAAATTTAGCGGGAAATTCCAATATTTTCCAGGAAATTTTTGGAATCGGGTCTCCGGAAGGTATAAATAGGAGCGTCCTCGACCGTCATTCGGGTTTGTAAGCACCTCCTGATGATAGGAGGCTTAACCCAGGCTGAGGGGAGCTGCTCTCGCCAACCCTATAAAGACTGGGTCTTAGTTGCTCCGCGCACTAATGGCGGATCATATGGAGCAACTGACCTTGGTCTCCAACGAAAAAACAGCCTATAAAGACTGGACCTTAGTTCCCCTGGACAATGGAGCAACTGGTCTGGTTCTATGGCGTCAGAAAGCAAACAGAAACCACCACACACCCGTAACGAACGCATTCCCCATCGCCTAACGTCGTCTCCAAGCCATTTCCCCGTACTAGCAGCGCCCTCTGCCGGGACTAGGAGGTGTCCCGTTAGCGTTCGTAGCGCCACCTATCGGCGGGAAGGCGAACTACTACCGATGCATCGGTCGGAATCGATTTACCATCGATTAAACGGCGTCCTGAAGCCGTTTTCTCTATACCATCGCCCTCTAGCGGGACTTTGAGCTGTCCGAGACAACTGCCGTTGCCACGGTAGATCGGGCTATCGCGCATGCGCTGTCTGAAACGAAGAATTCGTGGAAAATACCAAAAATTTAGCGGGAAATTCCAATATTTTCCAGGAAATTTTTGGAATCGGGTCTCCGGAAGGTATAAATAGGAGCGTCCTCGACCGTCATTCGGGTTTGTAAGCACCTCCTGATGATAGGAGGCTTAACCCAGGCTGAGGGGAGCTGCTCTCGCCAACCCTATAAAGACTGGGTCTTAGTTGCTCCGCGCACTAATGGCGGATCATATGGAGCAACTGACCTTGGTCTCCAACGAAAAAACAGCCTATAAAGACTGGACCTTAGTTCCCCTGGACAATGGAGCAACTGGTCTGGTTCTATGGCGTCAGAAAGCAAACAGAAACCACCACACACCCGTAACGAACGCATTCCCCATCGCCTAACGTCGTCTCCAAGCCATTTCCCCGTACTAGCAGCGCCCTCTGCCGGGACTAGGAGGTGTCCCGTTAGCGTTCGTAGCGCCACCTATCGGCGGGAAGGCGAACTACTACCGATGCATCGGTCGGAATCGATTTACCATCGATTAAACGGCGTCCTGAAGCCGTTTTCTCTATACCATCGCCCTCTAGCGGGACTTTGAGCTGTCCGAGACAACTGCCGTTGCCACGGTAGATCGGGCTATCGCGCATGCGCTGTCTGAAACGAAGAATTCGTGGAAAATACCAAAAATTTAGCGGGAAATTCCAATATTTTCCAGGAAATTTTTGGAATCGGGTCTCCGGAAGGTATAAATAGGAGCGTCCTCGACCGTCATTCGGGTTTGTAAGCACCTCCTGATGATAGGAGGCTTAACCCAGGCTGAGGGGAGCTGCTCTCGCCAACCCTATAAAGACTGGGTCTTAGTTGCTCCGCGCACTAATGGCGGATCATATGGAGCAACTGACCTTGGTCTCCAACGAAAAAACAGCCTATAAAGACTGGACCTTAGTTCCCCTGGACAATGGAGCAACTGGTCTGGTTCTATGGCGTCAGAAAGCAAACAGAAACCACCACACACCCGTAACGAACGCATTCCCCATCGCCTAACGTCGTCTCCAAGCCATTTCCCCGTACTAGCAGCGCCCTCTGCCGGGACTAGGAGGTGTCCCGTTAGCGTTCGTAGCGCCACCTATCGGCGGGAAGGCGAACTACTACCGATGCATCGGTCGGAATCGATTTACCATCGATTAAACGGCGTCCTGAAGCCGTTTTCTCTATACCATCGCCCTCTAGCGGGACTTTGAGCTGTCCGAGACAACTGCCGTTGCCACGGTAGATCGGGCTATCGCGCATGCGCTGTCTGAAACGAAGAATTCGTGGAAAATACCAAAAATTTAGCGGGAAATTCCAATATTTTCCAGGAAATTTTTGGAATCGGGTCTCCGGAAGGTATAAATAGGAGCGTCCTCGACCGTCATTCGGGTTTGTAAGCACCTCCTGATGATAGGAGGCTTAACCCAGGCTGAGGGGAGCTGCTCTCGCCAACCCTATAAAGACTGGGTCTTAGTTGCTCCGCGCACTAATGGCGGATCATATGGAGCAACTGACCTTGGTCTCCAACGAAAAAACAGCCTATAAAGACTGGACCTTAGTTCCCCTGGACAATGGAGCAACTGGTCTGGTTCTATGGCGTCAGAAAGCAAACAGAAACCACCACACACCCGTAACGAACGCATTCCCCATCGCCTAACGTCGTCTCCAAGCCATTTCCCCGTACTAGCAGCGCCCTCTGCCGGGACTAGGAGGTGTCCCGTTAGCGTTCGTAGCGCCACCTATCGGCGGGAAGGCGAACTACTACCGATGCATCGGTCGGAATCGATTTACCATCGATTAAACGGCGTCCTGAAGCCGTTTTCTCTATACCATCGCCCTCTAGCGGGACTTTGAGCTGTCCGAGACAACTGCCGTTGCCACGGTAGATCGGGCTATCGCGCATGCGCTGTCTGAAACGAAGAATTCGTGGAAAATACCAAAAATTTAGCGGGAAATTCCAATATTTTCCAGGAAATTTTTGGAATCGGGTCTCCGGAAGGTATAAATAGGAGCGTCCTCGACCGTCATTCGGGTTTGTAAGCACCTCCTGATGATAGGAGGCTTAACCCAGGCTGAGGGGAGCTGCTCTCGCCAACCCTATAAAGACTGGGTCTTAGTTGCTCCGCGCACTAATGGCGGATCATATGGAGCAACTGACCTTGGTCTCCAACGAAAAAACAGCCTATAAAGACTGGACCTTAGTTCCCCTGGACAATGGAGCAACTGGTCTGGTTCTATGGCGTCAGAAAGCAAACAGAAACCACCACACACCCGTAACGAACGCATTCCCCATCGCCTAACGTCGTCTCCAAGCCATTTCCCCGTACTAGCAGCGCCCTCTGCCGGGACTAGGAGGTGTCCCGTTAGCGTTCGTAGCGCCACCTATCGGCGGGAAGGCGAACTACTACCGATGCATCGGTCGGAATCGATTTACCATCGATTAAACGGCGTCCTGAAGCCGTTTTCTCTATACCATCGCCCTCTAGCGGGACTTTGAGCTGTCCGAGACAACTGCCGTTGCCACGGTAGATCGGGCTATCGCGCATGCGCTGTCTGAAACGAAGAATTCGTGGAAAATACCAAAAATTTAGCGGGAAATTCCAATATTTTCCAGGAAATTTTTGGAATCGGGTCTCCGGAAGGTATAAATAGGAGCGTCCTCGACCGTCATTCGGGTTTGTAAGCACCTCCTGATGATAGGAGGCTTAACCCAGGCTGAGGGGAGCTGCTCTCGCCAACCCTATAAAGACTGGGTCTTAGTTGCTCCGCGCACTAATGGCGGATCATATGGAGCAACTGACCTTGGTCTCCAACGAAAAAACAGCCTATAAAGACTGGACCTTAGTTCCCCTGGACAATGGAGCAACTGGTCTGGTTCTATGGCGTCAGAAAGCAAACAGAAACCACCACACACCCGTAACGAACGCATTCCCCATCGCCTAACGTCGTCTCCAAGCCATTTCCCCGTACTAGCAGCGCCCTCTGCCGGGACTAGGAGGTGTCCCGTTAGCGTTCGTAGCGCCACCTATCGGCGGGAAGGCGAACTACTACCGATGCATCGGTCGGAATCGATTTACCATCGATTAAACGGCGTCCTGAAGCCGTTTTCCTCTATACCATCGCCCTCTAGCGGGACTTTGAGCTGTCCGAGACAACTGCCGTTGCCACGGTAGATCGGGCTATCGCGCATGCGCTGTCTGAAACGAAGAATTCGTGGAAAATACCAAAAATTTAGCGGGAAATTCCAATATTTTCCAGGAAATTTTTGGAATCGGGTCTCCGGAAGGTATAAATAGGAGCGTCCTCGACCGTCATTCGGGTTTGTAAGCACCTCCTGATGATAGGAGGCTTAACCCAGGCTGAGGGGAGCTGCTCTCGCCAACCCTATAAAGACTGGGTCTTAGTTGCTCCGCGCACTAATGGCGGATCATATGGAGCAACTGACCTTGGTCTCCAACGAAAAAACAGCCTATAAAGACTGGACCTTAGTTCCCCTGGACAATGGAGCAACTGGTCTGGTTCTATGGCGTCAGAAAGCAAACAGAAACCACCACACACCCGTAACGAACGCATTCCCCATCGCCTAACGTCGTCTCCAAGCCATTTCCCCGTACTAGCAGCGCCCTCTGCCGGGACTAGGAGGTGTCCCGTTAGCGTTCGTAGCGCCACCTATCGGCGGGAAGGCGAACTACTACCGATGCATCGGTCGGAATCGATTTACCATCGATTAAACGGCGTCCTGAAGCCGTTTTCTCTATACCAT